>NC_090020.1:24472786-24772925 GCF_036417845.1 Apteryx mantelli | reverse complement strand
CCAGTAAGAGCATTTTCCAGAAGATCAAAATAGGCAAATGTTTCTTTCATCCCTGTGCTGATGCTGCTGAGGGTGTCCTTTCTCCTTTGCTTCAAAGGGAATTAGTTCATTACCACTCATATTAAAAGACAAGGAGGAAGCCATTTTCTAAGGGGCAAGGGTTAGATACTCAATCAGACTCTAGGTTACCATTTGGAAATAGCTGAGCATTGTCTGACACCCAAAAAGGACCCGAAAATGGAGGGCAGATCAGCTGCTGCTGCTTTTGCTGATCAGCAGTGGTTGTGTGGACAAGAAGCACTTCTGCATGATTCACCTTTCCTTATGGCCTGTGCAAGTGTCTGGTCCACCAGGAATTTGCCCAGCAGCACTATCTGAGCTTATTCCAAGTCAACTTTAAGGTGTGCAAATAGAGAAAAGAACCCGCTGATAGAACTGTGCCACCTTAACAGAGGTCTTGCGCAACATTAGTGGTAAGTCCTTCTAAACGTTGGCTTTAAAGTCACTCGCCCAAAACTAGTCAAAAGGCCTGTGACCTGAGCCTCGCTAGATCTGGACTGATCCACCTAACCAACCCTTCCTTCCATGAAGGGAATAGTTGCGCTTTTAGGAGTATGGTCCTGACAGAGAGAGAGATCTAGCTTCTACTCTGTCTATGTCTAGGGATGACACTCCTTGACTCTGTTTCCCCATAAGCAAAGAAAGAGCAAGGTTCGCCTCCCTTTGAAGAGCACTCTGAGGCTTATTTCATTAATGTTAGTACTTTGAGTTTCCTGGGCTGAAGAAATTACAGAACCCTAATAGTAACCACTGTTCCTGTAACCATCACTGTTGCTTTTGCATGTTGCTTTTTATGTTCTCAGTTGTGGTGTACTTCAGAATTAAATGCCCTGTGGCATCATTCTTGCTTATTTCACTCTTCTAAGCTGCTTTTGCCCATTCTTCTTTTAAGCAACTGTATTGTTTTACATGTTACAGATATGTTAAACATGCTGCTTTCTCTGTAACTACCTTTTACAGCAAAATAAATTGAGTAAAATCAAACCAGAATCCTAAACTGAATAGACTACAGTTATGTGCAAGTCAAGCTTCATATCTTGTATTAATTCAAGAAAAAAGATAGGATGGCATTGCATGGAATTGACACACTTTTTACATATGAACATCAGCAAAATGCTTACTTGGCCTGAAATTGACCTTAAAATAAGGAGAACAGCTAAATCTAAATAGGTCAAAAACAGGCAGACAAAGGCTACCTTGGCCAGCACAAGTTACAGTCAGAATAATTTATTAGACTTTGCTTTTCAATACGTGGATTAATCTAACAAATATACTATTACTAATATGTCCCAGTAGATCTTTACTGGCATATAAATACCCTTTTAGAAAGCAAGAAGTGTTAAAGCCCATCAAAGTAAAAGAACCTTACTTCTATTAGTAGTATAGAAACACTCAATTTTTCCTAAATTAAAACATGCACAGGGAATATTTGGCATAAAAAATATTTTATGTACTTCAGCTGTTTTCCAAGGAGCCAATCCTGAAAACACTTGAACATATGGGTCACTTCATTGTCATGAGTAGGTCTATTAAAGTTGACAGAGTTGCTCATGTAAGTAAATGATTTATGGATAAGTGCCTGCAGCATAAGCCCCCAGTGCATTACTTCATTTTTTTTAATGTTTAAGACTCTCCCCTCCCAATATTGTGTTGGGAGGGTATTTTTTTTTATCATCTGTGAAGCTGGGTGATTTGTCTTGAACACTGCAAAGTGAGCTTAGTTTGTGTATGTTTTATTGTTTCTGTTGCACAGGTCCATTGCGGTCTATAATGAAAGATCTTCATTCAGATGATAATGAAGATGAATCAGATGAAGCAGATGAGAATGACAATGATTCTGAGTTGGAGAGATCTGTAAATACACGGGGAGGAAACAGAAGTCGCAGGTGAGTGTCTTATGATGACAAACAGCTTGATGGCCAGGATGCTGCGCTTGCTAGTAATTAGGTGGGGTTTAATGTTCTCACACAGTGCTGAGTAACAAACAGCCAGAGAAATCAGACTCTTTCTAAAAAGTACACATATAAAAGTGCTTTTTCTGAAAACTCTGGGAGCTAGGCATTCCCAGTGCAAACTATTTGTATACTAAACCACATTGTTATTGTGGTGTTATAGTCTGTTCATCTGACTTACCTTGGTCTCATGCCATTGTGACTTCAGAAACTAGTTGAGAAGGCAAGGTAGAGAAGGAACTAGAAGAGAAGTCAAAGCAAGCATCAGTCACAGAAATTACTGTTTTAAACATTCTTCTTCCTGACTGCAGCCTTAGTAGGGCATTTCAAAATTCAACTGTTCTTCAGGCAGTTTGAAGCTGTTTGAATGTTCTTGAAAGTTATGGAAAACCTGAAACACAGACTCTCTCAAACCTTTTCATAGTGGGTCCTTTATCTGATTCACAGGGTTCTGCTTGTTCAACCCTTTGTGAGCTCATAACACCTGAGTGCCAATGTCAGCAACTGCTTAAGTGGAAAGGTAATAGGAAACTATTAATGAATGTCAGCTGTTTCCCTAATGCACTTTAGCAGCTGGAATCAAAGAAAAAAAGACCAAGAAGACTAGCAGTTTGAGCATTTGTTAAAATGTCAGTGATTGTATAAAGGATGGTTTTAGGCTTGACTTGTCTCTAAATGTAGGGATTTTGTTTCAGTTTTTTATAAAACTTAAGGCTAATGTTTCTCTGCCTTCTTTTTATCCTCAGTAACTCTTGTTTTGTTTTTTTTCTTCCAACAAGTAAATATTCCCTGTTGCTCCTAAGTAAATGGAAGGTGATACTGATAAGGATCTGAGCTCTTGCACATGGCCCCTCCGAGATGCTGAATTTTTAAATTGTAACCAGGAAAAGTGTGTTATTTATGATGAAGTTTTTAAGATGACTTTTCAGACAAGTACTTGTCAGGAAGGACAGATTTCAGAAAGATTTTGGAAGAGCGGAGAAGTATCTCTAAAAAAACCCATGTTCCTCCTTCCAGATGGCTATGAACAGTGACACAGCCTCCCTCCAGGGACTGTGGAAACAGCAGTGTAATTTTCTAACAGTTAAATCATTTCTGTAATGTTAGCTGCTGTTAACTGGACAGTGTAATGTCAACCAAGTGAAGGGAGCCAGTCTTGTTCTCCATGCTACGCAGAGCCTTTTCCAGAGTCCAGCTCCACTCTGATGCCTCTCCACTACTGAGCAGCACTTTTCCAAGTTACTTTGACTAATGATGGCTCACCTAGCAAAGAGTAATTCTTAGTATCCAACCTCAAAGTGTGAGCTAGGCTTGCCCCTGCAAGCAGCCCTTTGGAGGTCTAATGTCTTGGCTCTGTTTCTCCACAGAGTTAGTCTAAGTGACGGCAGTGACAGTGACAGTAGTTCAGCTTCTTCATCACTACATCATGAACCAACACCACCTTTATTGAAAACCAACAACAACCAGGTAAAGTCAGAATTCATAAATATAAGCCTGGCATAGGAACATGCTTGCTGCTGGGGAGCTGGTATAACATTCTGATTGCTTTAGTGCAATTACTTAGCCTGTAAACTGAGGTTAGGACTTTTTTTTTTCAAGAGATGGAAAAGTATCTGATTAAATAAATACTGTAAAGCAAATTAGTGTTTTCATCAGTATTTTAAGGAATGTGTCCCTTCTGTTGAATTAACTTTGTAAGGTAAACATTGTAAACCGGCTTTACAGCATCAGTCATACAATCGATGCACTTTTTGGGTTGTATTTGTAGGAGACACAATCACATCAATGGGTTCACTCTCAGGAGTCTATTAAACCCTCTTTTACCCTCCCCACCAGTGTTTATCTAGAAGATGCAATAGTTTTTACTTCACTGTCAGAAAGAGTACTTGTTCCATTTCAGTAACAGCTAGTTTTTGTATTATTTTTAGTTGGGAAAGTAAGGTAGGTCCGTTTTCCAGAAAAGAAATGAAATAACTTAGAGCTACAAAATAAGTTGGGGAAAAATGAGAATTAGACTTTAGGAGTTACTTCACACCCAGTCAACTAAAAAGCATGGCTCTCTAAATACGTAAAAGCTGGTATTCTTAAACAATTGATTTTCATTATTTATGAAATACATAATTTGCCACTTATTTTAGGGAGCCACAGCTGACTCCCAGGGTCAGTTAGACCATATGTAAGACCATCATGTAATTTACTGAAATCAATATGAGAATAAATGGCTGTTTACAGTAATGATGTAGTTAGAATAGCATTTACATGTATTAACAGAAGTTTGTGGTTTAGATGATGAATTGAGTCTTACAGATGAGCCCCTCCTATATCCCCTGGGATATCTGTTTCCGTTCTCTGGCAGAAATAATTTACATTTCATTGTTTTTCCAATAATATACAAGTTTACTTATAGTGCAAAAGCAAAACAGTATTATTCATGTCATTTAAATTCAAATACACTGTGGGGAAAAAAAATCTGGGGAATAGGCTGTGCACTTAATGATTTTTATGAACATAAAGAAGAAGGAGATTCCATATCCAGGAAGCATTTGTAGTATCCATCAGAAACTCCGCAGGCTTTTTTGAGTTGATTTACATATAAGTTTCAAGTTTTTCAGAGAGGTTCTTTCTAGAAAAAAATCAAACTGTAAAGATATAGAATGTTACATTTATTGGAGACATAAGCACAAGGAGAATGAAGCATCCGTCTATGGCTTGTTGTTTAGTGAAGGCATTTACTTCTGCAGAGGGAATGTAACTGGAAATGTAAGTCTCAATAAGCAGAAGTCCACTCAGTCACATCTTTCATGTTCCTTTCTGCTTCAGTGACCTAACAAAAAGCCTGTCTGCATGTTTAGGCACTCCAAACAATAGCAGTGAGCCAGCTAAATGTGAATGTCTCTCTGCCTTCTTGTGTTTTCATAATTGAAGTGAAAATTGGAAATTTGGGGAAGCCATGCTTGCTAGCATCGTGCTGCTTGCTAGAATGGAGTTTTTGATTTATGAAATCAGGCTAAGTCCATTTACAGCCTGAAATGGCTAAGACGGAGTTAATGTCACTGCTTCCATAAGCTTCCTCTGATGTGATTAGTGCCATATCTCCTCTAAACAAGAGTGCCTGAGGTGTTTGATTTCAATCACACATCAAGAGCACTGTAAGGAAGTGACTCTTTCAAGTATACTGCGTCCTCATTAAGGTTCTGTTTGAAAACGACTTTAAATTTTAGGACAAGTGGGAGTCAAAAAATTACAGCTTAAAGCTAACTAAGAATTTTCTTCCTTTATAAACAAGTAAAGCATCTAAAAGGTACTGGATCCTTACATAGAGATCTATTTTATCAAGACAAGATGTTTCCTTTCACTGGCCCAGACTCCAATAGTCCTAGGGGTGTTGAATCTAAGAACTGGGATTTTTCTTCAGAGAAGTATCATGTTTTGCTTTCTGGCTACGCATCACTCTTGGCTAAGCAAATGCTTAGGTAAGATTAATTCAGATCTGCAGTCACTTTACCTATGCAAGAAAGTAGCTGTTTACCTGCCTCATGCATTGTTACTGTGCTGATCACTCCGGGGGAGCATATATGTAGTTTTAGTAAATTAAACTAGGGAACTAGAAGAAATTGGAAGGAACTTACAGAAAGCTGTCAGTGAGGTTTCATGGTAGCCCAGAAGAGTTGTTTTTACAGGCCTTCATTTCCATGGTTTTCCTTGTTGAGTTTTGTACTGTGTTGTGACTATCCAGGATCATTTTGGGCGAAATCGTGCTATTGATGCCGTTCTTACAATGGCACATAAAACAAAGTCTTCATCATCTGTCATGATTTATTTTCCTTTGATGTTTTTCAGAAGAGCTGACTGTACTCCAGGTTAGGAATGACATGGTGCTTTTTTAAATGTACTTCTAGCTTCAAAAAAATGTTTCTTTTGTGTGATGGGAAAAAAATCAAAATAACAAACAAGGATTCTCTGCTTCTCTGAAACATTCCTCACTTGAATCCTAAGTTTGTCATATTAAGCATGGTGTTCTGCTGATTATTGACATGCTCTTCTCAACTGTGCTTCAATACTGAATGAAGCATTGCTGGTTTGTATATGTGGTAGTAAATGGCTTTGTATTGCACTGAAGGAATGGTATGATATAAGTACAAGACAAATTACTGCCTTTTGTCAAGCATTCTTTTGCAGTTACAGCTCATGCAGTCATGTAAGTTTTGAAATCTCTATTCTTCAGAAAAGAGGCAGCACTAAAAAAGAAAACACTGGAAAAACATACTTAGGTGGTACTTCAGAGGTACTGAACAGTAGTACCTCAGCATCATTTTGTGTCTGCAAAATTAGACTTCTTATCCTACTAGCATGCAAAGGACATACGCACACAAAAAATAGTCTCAAGAAGGCTTTAAAATTACATGAAATTAATTCCTTTAAGGATTAATAGTACCGGTATCACCTCATTCCAGCAGTTCAGCGTTTTCTGTTTTAAGTTTCTGTTTCTGAAAAGATGCAGGTTGATTGTATAGATGAAAGAAAGTAAAAAATCAGTTCTGAGTTTGGTTTTCTATATTCTTCTTGTTTTTAAGTGACAGCAGGATTTTTCTTAAGCAATTGTGTCCAAAAATGTATTTAAGGATTTTCTTTCTTTTCCAGATTTTAGAAGTCAAAAGTCCAATAAAGCAAAACAAGTCCGACAAACAAATAAAGAATGGCGATTGTGATAAGGTAAACATGAATGGGAGAACAATAAACTAGCCTAGAAAATGGTATTAATGTATTTTCTGCACAGCAGATAATCATATTTTTTTCTTACAGAATGAAAAAATAATTAGTATATCTTTGCTTTCAGTTCTTCAAGGGCAGATCTTTCTCTTTTTGTTTTTAAATTTGTTTCTTCCTTGTATTATTTAAAAAGAGTTTTCCTTCCCTCAATACATATGGTGACTTTGCAAATGTCACTAGATGGGAATCTGCCATCTATTATTTATTTTATCTGTGTCCACCATAAGTTTGCATTGTGCTTCACTGAACAGGTGATGATTTTTGTATAGGAGACGTCACAGTTGAATTTCCAGTCAATAAACCATTCAGGCAATATAAAAATATTTTCCAGAATCCTTTCCAAGGGTTACACCTTAGGAAATGGCAGTGTGATTTAGCACATGTTAACCAGAACAATACTAAGCAAGAGTTACCATTTAACACAGGGAGAGGCAGTTTTGTAAAGTCATGTCAGCTGGCTGTCAATAAGAGCTCTAAGACACTGTGTGAGAGAACACAGTGTAATTTCCCAGTGTGGACCTCTGAAGGTTTATATTTTGCAGGTAGTGGTAACTTCTTTGTGATACTGTGAGGCAGGAGACTGAAGCAGCAGTATCTGTTGCTAAATTTTCAGTGGCCTAATCCGTAGCACCTTTTCCTTCCTTCAGATGGGTGCTGTGTCTCTCTGTGCTTAAAAAAAAGGGGAGGGGGAAGGGTTTCTAATGTCTGAGACTGAAAGTCAGTGATTGGGTGGAGAGGGGGGACATGCCTGTAGAATAGGCTGATATTCTGGGAAAGAGGAAAGTGGAAATTACCATTGGAACAATGTTTCTTGACCTTTCTTCCCCTATATCTCCTTGTTGACACAGAAAATTAATCAAGCAGCTTTAAAGAGAGAGAGGGATTTGCTTGGGAACTTCTATAACCAATTCATGATCCCCTGGTTAGGAATCCTTGTGTTTATTTTTTTCTAGGGTTCTGTGTGGAAAGGTGGGAGCTGTTTGTCAAAAATTCTGTTTTGGCAGCCCTGGTCTCAGTTAGACGTGTTTTGTCATAGCTGAGCCACAGAGTTTTTCTTCTTCAGCAAAGAAATGTTTAATTTCCAAAGGGAGAAGGTGGCTATCCGCTGAACTCCTGACATTCCTTAAAATGTATTTCTGTGCATCTGAAAAATGCACTGTGAGTGAACTTCCAAAGTTCCTACTGATTACTTCTTTTCTAAGAATTAGTGTATTCTCTTTGGGTTTTTATATATTCTTATCATACTAGAAGGCAAGTTCAGTGTACAAGTATCTGAAGGGAGGGTGTCGAGAGGATGGGACCAGACTCTTTTCAGTGGTGCCGAGAGACAGGACGCGAGGCAATGGGCACAAACTGAAACACAGACACTTCCATCTGAACATGAGGAAAAACTTTTTCACTGTGAGGGTGACAGAGCACTGGAACAGGTTGCCCAGAGAGGTGGTGGAGTCTCCTTCTCTGGAGATATTCAAAACGCGCCTGGATGCAATCCTGTGCAATGTGCCCTAGGTGACCCTGCTTGAGCAGGGGGGTTGGACTAGATGATCTCCAGAGGTCCCTTCCAACCTCAGTGATTCTGTGATTCTGTGATTCTGTGATTCTGTGATCTCAGTTGTCCAAAAGTCTTTTGAATTTCTGAAAGAATAATTTACTTAAGGTTGCTTTGTAATGTAGCAGTACCTTAAGATTTTCAGGGTTGCGAAGTATCTAAGAAAACCCTCAAAAACTTGTGTTTGGGCTGAATTAAGCTAAAGAAAGCCAGCCTATTAAAAAAGGAAGTTTAGTTCAAGTAAGATTTAAAATAAAATTTCCATTGGTATTGTTTTTTGAAGAAATCTTGAAGTTTTTGAAATACACAGCTATGATTAATTAACAAGTTGTTTATTACTGGGGGGGGGGATTTGTTTCTAGGCATATCTCGATGAACTAGTAGAGCTCCACAGAAGATTAATGACATTGAGAGAGAGACATGTACTACAGCAGGTGAGGAACACTCTCATGCTATATCACAGCATGCTCATTGAAGTTGTGAAGTCACATCTGTTTTTGTTCCCTTCATCTAAAATCTTATAATCAGATTTAATAGCTTTCAGGCTTGTAGAGTACTGCTTATTAAGACTTTCAGTGCAGCTTAGGGAATTTTTATGAGTAAATTGTGTTGCCAAGTTAATTGACAGATATAAAAAAATAAACAATGTCTATCTGAGCTAAATTTTTCACCAGTTCATTGTTATATTTCTCTACATACTGAATCAGTAATAATGAAAACAGGATAGGAGAATGAGTACAGCTGTGTGTCATGACTTGATAAGAATTTTGAATTTGCTTTTTCCTGAGAATGACAGGCATTTTCTCACAAACAGTTAAGTATGTTTGCTATGACAAACAGAAAATACACAATTCAAAGCAAAACTCATTTTTGGGGGAAAAAAAACAGTGTATTTATTCAGTATTCTGAAGTCATGGAAGCAATGAAATATGAAAATGTGCAAACCAAGAAGGCTTCAAATTTATTGTCCAGTTATGCAATAGTAAGAATTTTATATTCTTTGTTTTGGATGACAGTGTCAGGTACTATTGGATTACAAATTGTGAAAATGAAACAATAAACAGCATTAACAAAGCAGATGTAATTGTAGCACAGATGGCTTCTTTTATTACGTTTAGAGGAATTATGTCCCAATTTTAGAAACTTTGCAAAGAGAGAAATTTTTATCACTTTTAAATGACTTCAATCACTCATCAAATTTCTCAACACTTGGATAAGTGAGTAAAATATATTTTGCAAGCCTCTGCATTAATCTGTGAGTGTTTATTAATTCAGGCTTAATATTGTGAGTAAAGATCAGAAAATAATTGAGGGATTGGTGGAAAGAAAGATTTCAGTTAAAGATATTCTTAATTAAAGAGGAATGCTGATGGCTGTGTCAGATGTCATCTGTTGTGATACACTCATGCATATTGATTATCCTTCATATTTAATATACTATTGTTTCCCAAGTTCATTTTGTCTTTTGTACAGATTAGTGCTTTTCTCACCAAAGCACTCTGTCAGAATGGTGGAAAGGCAAATTTTTATCTACATTGGGAAATTGGTTTGCAGGAGACTAAAAGATATGAATTACCTTACCCCCTTTACATTATTCATGAATGAAGTCCACATGAAAACTGAAATTGAAGAAGCCACTGTGTTGTAAAGTCATGCCTTAGCTTTGCCTCTCCAGGTATCCAAGGCATAGCTTTGGAATGATTTCACTTGACCCCAGCAAGGGGTCTAGGTGCCTTCAAGTGAAATTCTGAGAAAGAAAAACATCTTCAAAACCTTCCTGCAAAGAGAAGATGAAAACAAGCAAGTCCTCCCAAAGACAGCCCAGCAGTGAAGCTGGGCCCAGAGAGGTTGGGCCAGCTCCATCCTCAGAGGTTTTCAAGTCCCGATGGGATAAAGCACTGAGCAACCTGGTCCAGCCCCACAGCTGAGCCTGCTTTAGAAAGGACTAAAGACCTGCCTTCTGACCTGAATCATCCTGTGGCCCTAAGAAATTTTTCCAAAAAAAATAGATGGTTCAAATTGAATCTGTAATCCTTTTTTTTTTTTCTCTCTCTTTCTCTCTCTTTTAGTAGCACTTGTGTATTTTGTGGGGAGGAAGTACATACCTTTGGCAGAAGAAAGATGGCCTTGTCCACTAAAGTTTTTTCAGTCCGATATTAGAATACAGTTACTAATACTAGGAAAAGCTGTGTGAAAAGAGACACGACTGAACTGGAAGTTTGATGTATCCTATTCTGAGTAAATGAAAAAATAACGGTGTATTCATGTGGATTTAAAACTGAAGATAGACTTTTTTTTATCATGAATATTTATCAGAGAATAGAAAGTATTCATTAGCCTTTGCCTCATAAGTCATTTAAGAGTTTTATTTTAATACTATAATCTATGACTTCTCATAGCATAGTGTTCAAGCAGTTAGTTATAGTATAGAAGTTAGGTCTATTAACTGTCAATGTTGCCTTGCTCCCTAGGAGATTGTTGTCCTTGCAAATTATTTTCCGCAGTTTGGAGGGAATTTGCGACAGCACTGTGCATGCCAGGACAGTGGGTGTAGTACTCTACTGATGTAGCTAGTAACTATAATTATTGGCTACAAAGATCTGCTAGAATTCAGTGAAGAGCCATGTTAGTTACCATTTCTCTGTTTGCGAACTTACACTACCAAATGGTTTATGTTGTTATAAAACACAGAACGCTATAGTGGCAGGAGCTGAGTTTTTAAAGCCTTTAATCCCTTAATTCATTGGTTCTTATGATTTTATCAATTCACAGAAATGTATCTGCAATATTGAACAGTAGTTTTGCATAGAGTCAGTGCATCTGTGTATTACAAGTAATGTTGCCTTCCATCTTAAATATCCTGACTGCTTTGCAGCTATGTAATTAATGTAAAATACTTCCAATGAGTCTGAGAATAAAAATAGACAGTGCAGAGCTGAAAACATTTTCAGAAATGAATGTGAAACTGCTAGTCAAAGAGATACAGGAAGTATGTAGGGACAACAAGAACTACAGAGCACAAGAAAGCAAGGGATGAAACTGTGGAAAAGGAACTACATGAGAAGAGGGAGTGAGTGTGGAAATGTGCGACAAAGCTGTAAATACCTGAAGGAGTTTTAAAGATGGTTGCCGGGTCGGACTGGAATGGCAGTAGAGGTGGTGTGTTCCTGAGTGATGTTTCTAATCTATTTAGTCTATGTCAGGGAAGGTAACCAATTCCTGCATATGTCAGGGATTTTAGGGACTTTTTAGGGAAAGGAGTTGCAAGGGAAAAATGAAGGCACCGATCAAGGTTGTAAGCAACAATAATGTCAAAGGAGTGGCTCTTGAACTAGTACTTGAACTGCTGAGGGGTATGACAAGGAGAGAACAGCTTTTCAAGTCTCAGGTGTTACCACGCCTATAGGCAGTGAATTCAGTTGACGTGGAAATGAGAAAATGTATCTGTTTGAGGATGGGGCTTTTTCTGAAGAGGGGCATTTCTCTTTGAGGCACTGTGTTAAAGGAAGGTGAAATAAATCCATAAAAAGAGGGAGAAGGCAAGAGAGATGTAATGTTGAATTGCAGGTTCCAAGATACACAGCTAAGTAATCCTGATTTATAATGATACTTAAAGGTATGTAAGAATTGCCCATGAGTTAGAAGGCAGGTGAAAAAGAACATCTGGCCAAGATGAGTCCTGTGAGAATCACCTGAGCAATTCCGATGCGAATATTGGGACATGGCTAGATAGAAATTGGTCTGAAATTACATTTTTAAGAACAATTTCTCCCATTTCTTTCACTATAATAAGGGATTTGGGATTTACAATGATGAGGCAGCATTTTTTTCTGTAATTTACAGTGAAACAGTAGGGATAATGGAGCATTTTAAGTCAAAAGTTAATGCCATGTGTCCCATATATTCAAATTTGGCTGCCTAAAGCTGCATTCCTAAATCTGCTTTCCCAGGGCAGACGGTGTTAACATGACCCTGTGAAAGGCAGTGAGAGTTCTGGTAGGACTTTGCCTCTGATTTTGAGGTTTCAGAAGTCATATCTTCAGCTGGTTTAAAAACATCATTGATGCTAATGCACTAGACAGCACAGACATAAGGAAGAAATTGAGAGTGTGCAGCACTGCTGAGAATCACATTGCTCATGTTCACAAGGTGCTTAATTTCAGAAGGCAACTATCTTCTGAGATTTTTCTGTGAGGGGCAGCTTGCAAATCTGGAAGCTATCAGATGGCTTAAAACCCTCCATAAATTGAAAAATGACTATGTCATTAGTTGCACCTTAGCTTCTTCGTGTGTGCGTGTGCGCACATGCGCGCACACACACACACACACACACACAAACAAACACACTCATTTGTTTGTTCGAAGGCAGATAAATAGTTGTAGTATGATGGATAATGATGGTGGAATGACATTAGGTAAACAGAGTTGTACATTACAGCAGTAAAGCGAAGCTTACTTCAACATGAACAAATGGAATATTTTTCAACTTTGAAGCATGAACTCCCAGAATAAAACATTTTAATGCTATTTCTAACATTATAACTATCAGGCTTCCTAGTAACTAATCTAAACCTTTATTCTTTTTTCAAGTATTTCTGAAGAGCATAAGGATGTGCATGATAATATTGTAAGTCATGAATTCTTCATTGATGGCAAACAGGCAGATAGTTTCTGTTGAGCTGTCTGGGTTTATGTGGATATATTTTTGTACATCCATTAAAACTTTTGGGGGTTCATTCCGGTCTGATTTACCAGATGCCCTGACATGGTGACTATATTTCTTGAGGTCAGGACGGCAATATGTTTAAAATGTTTTTATTTCTCTTGGTCTGGGAGTTAAAAGCCTAGAGCAGAACCTGATCAATAAGAAAGTTACCAGTTTGTTTAAAATATTTAGTGCTGCTTAAAAATACATGTGTTAACACTTTTACATGTTCTTTTTTCTGAAATCGAGTATATTGCTGTGGCGGTTACAAGGAGTGGTGTTCTTCCACAGTATCACAAGGAAGCATTAGACAGGATTGTTCAGTGTAGCTGTCTTCCCTGCCTCAGCTCCTGTAAACTTGTTCTACAGCTAATTATTCATCACAGAGTGAATATTTGGAGACCAAGCCTGAGATTAAATTTCTAACTTTACAAAAGTGGGCTGCATTGACTCCTTAGCTTCTCTCTTAAGACAAGGCTCAGAAAAGTGCCTAAAAGAGTGAATGAAAAATAACATATATCAGAATTGCCTTCTAGGAGCAATCGGGTTTTTTTTCCTTTTGAATTTCTCTCTCATGTTAATTGCAGGACAGTAGGAGTTGGGAAAGTGTTGCAAGAATCCATGAATCATCAGATGGACAAATGAAGTAGGCAAGGTTGGATTAAAAATTTCCGTAAGGAAAAAAATTAAAGCCAAGAGACACAAATTTAAAAGAACTTCAAATAAGTGCAAAATCAGTGCTAAGTACTTTCAGAATCTTGTACAGCTGCAAATCAAGTTAAATCTAGATACTCCCTTTCTTTTTTCCCAACCTGTGGAAAGCAGAAAATGGTAGGTGATTAGAAAGAGGGATTTTTGATGTAAAAAGCGTTTCCCTCTTTTATTTCATTTCCATTCTGTTTCATCCACCATGGGGTGTGGCATTCATTGTCTGACAATATACATGAAGTTATTTCATTTATCATAAACATAGTTCTTTCCTCTGGAGTCTGCTCAGAAAAAAACAACTACTTAAAAAATGAAATGGGGAGAGGGTAATTATACAAGATTTGCTTTAAATTCGATGTTGTTTTTCAAATTAGTGTATTCTTACCAGATTTGTCATTTTAAGGTATATTCTGTAAACCATGTGTGCGCAGGGATCTTCTTCAAATGTGGAAAAAGAGCTACAGTTTGAGTAGTAAAGTTCAAAAAAGTAAATAATATAAGTCTTTGCAGTGTTTCAGTGGAGCTGTATGTGGTAGTCCTAAAACTAAATGGGTTTCAAACTGAAGGATTTTCAGAGGCTGTCAAACTCTGGTTTGTTTTCCAAAGTCTGTGTTATTTCTACTGAAGCTGACGCTGTTCCCTTCCAAAGATTAAGCATGAGACTAGATCCTTTGGTCTGATCAGAGCTGAACAACTCTGAGCCAAGCAGGAGCTTTGCTGGATAAAGAACTGGTGATGTACTGGCAGTGTACAGGATCTTGCCAGCCTTGCAAGAGTACCTTTTTGTGAAACAGACCAAATGTTTCAGAAGCTGTTGCCTTTCTTGACCAAGATGAAGTATTAATACTTGAAAAGAGAGAATGGGTATATGTCTTTGCTGTTCATCACCTTCTTTGCAAAGCTATCTCAATGCAGAATTGCATCATACTGTAGAAATGTTTTTAAGCTTTGGGGAAAACTAACAAATGGTTTAGTAAATACAGTTTTGGTGATTTTCAGCCAAGCCTTCAGAAACAACAATGGTAGCTGAACCACAGTCTAAGATGATGAGTTCAGTACAGGATCAAGAGTTGACCTACGCACTAAAGTGTATCTCCACCTCAAGTTTCCAGTCAGGATTAAGATCACAAATGTTTTATGCTGTGTAAACACATAGCAAGACACATTTTCTTGTCCTTGAGAGATAACAATATTTGCATACATTTTCCTTCTTTACTTAAGGAAAATTCTAAAACACTCTCTTGCACATTGTTCTGTGTGAATGGATTTGTGTATCTATACAGCTATTCGCAGAAAGGGAAAGTATATTTGACACTTAAAAAATGAAAATCATTGCATTATTTGGTGGTGGACTACTCTCACCTTTGTATTTTATCTGTTCAATCTGTACTTTCCAAACATTTCTTAGATTTTGTAGTAGTTGACAACCCTGTTTGCAGGGTTGTTAAATAACATAGTACCAAGAAGTTTCAAACAAACTTTAAGTTTGCTTGCAGTGTTTGGGGAAACAGACATTTAAACTGAACCTTTTTATAACATGCGAAGCATAGAGAGTGACTGCCTCTGAGAACCAGGACAAATCTGCCTGATTAGAATGGACTGCCACTAGGACCTAAGCTTGCTTGTTTAAAAACTAGGCTTGTATCTTTATACTGTGCTGCAGTCTGTGGTGTTCTACGTATCCTGAACCATGAGAATAAATCTAAAGTGGAAAATTAAGGTTCTTTTGATAGGTTGGAATGGTTTTGCTTCTCAGTGACTCTGATTTTTGAAAAGATTTATGCTCAGAATCAGGGTTGTGATGTTTGAAGCTAAGAATATAGTGACCCTGTTCTGAAAAGGCCAAAGCATCAGTGATGAAATAAGCTCTGTGCAACAAAGCCCTGAAGATTTCATCCATACAGTAGCTCTTAAGCTGTGACACAAAATCCAGTGCCTTCAGGTTCAGCATTATGGCTGGACACAGTACAAACGTGACATTGAATCTAGCTTGAATGCCACAGAAGAGATAGTTGGAAAGACTGAGCAGAAGAACAGTGTGCTGTCAGTGCATGACACTGCCAAGAGACTGGGGTACCCCCCCATGTGCTTGTCTGTTGGAGTGAAGAAACACGTGGAGATCCATAGCCATGGCACGTTTGCACTGCTTTAGCCCTATCTGACAAATAATAGTTTGGTTTTCTAAGATGGTGAATGGGTTTTTATTTAGGTTTATTTAGGATGCACATCCTAGTACTTATCGTATCTGGAGTTACTTGTTACAGATCAGTATCGAGTGTGACCATTCTTTCAAAATATAGACTACAGTTTAGACACTACAAAATTTGGAAACTTCAGACAGGCTCTCATTCTTCTAGTTCATGCCTAGACTAACATATATCCTGTTGATATTCTTCTCAGGAACTTATGACAACTCTTCTGATTCTTATTTGAAGAAAACTTGTGATTATAGATTGTACAGTCACCAGAAGAGATTTTCCCATGCCATTGATAGGAGTAGTTCATGGTTGTTCTGCTTAAAAAATATCAATTGATTTGGATTTGTTATTCCAGAAATAACTGCTAGTACTAACAACTGATGTGACAGCTCTTGAATACAGGTGGTTTTTTTGTTTGGATTTAGACAAGATTCTATCAGGATTGTTTTGTTTCTCTTGTTTTCAAAATGGGCTTCTGCTAATTATTTTCTGTAGTAACCTGCTTGGCAGCTACATGCACAGTAAATATTCCAGAAAGAGATCTTCCTGCTTCTTATAAATATATATGTGTGTGCGCATGTGTGTGTATATATATATATATATATACACACGCGCACACACACACGCACACACACACACACACACACGCACATATATATATACACACATACATACATACATGCATATATATAAAAGAATGACTTAGTAAATGTGCAGGTTTTCTTTTAACGTTTGAAGAGTATATTCTCCATGTTGATGTTTGCTGTAACAACAGATGGGAGTAGGCTGCGATTATGGTTGATGATGAAGAAACAAAGCACTGTAGTCTGAACTACAGTTCTGTGTCAAAAGAAAATAGTGTGTAAAGGATTGTGGTTTAATCTGAAAATATTGGGACAATTGGATTTGTTTTATACATCTCTTATGGCACTTAGAGGCATGTTAATACATTCAGTGGGCATGTGAAACAGCTAGAATTTTCAACTACAATTTTGTTTTTTTTCCCTTTCAGATAGTAAATCTGATAGAAGAGACTGGACACTTTCATATCACAAACACCACCTTTGACTTTGACCTTTGCTCACTGGACAAAACCACAGTCCGTAAACTACAGAGTTATCTGGAGACATCTGGAACCTCCTGAGGATTCAACATCTGGCTGCATCAAAAACTGTTTTTTAGGTGAAACATTCAGCATGATGCAACCAAAATGAGAGGGGAAAACAAGCCAACCCTCTTCAGCTATATTTTAACTTAAAGCTAGTCATCATCTCTTGATAAAGGAGAGGAAAAGTGACAAGACTCAGAGGACCACTCTTCTCAACAAGAAAATGCTCTGGAAGAGAGTTAGCCTGGATAACCTTGAAAAACAAACAGACAGAAGAAGACAAACAAAAAAACTTGTTCTTAATGAATGTGTATGGTATCATGTATCTCTCTCTGTGGTGTTCCAGTCCACAAGATGAATGCATGTTCAACACACTGCCTTATTACATTACTGATCTATTTATTATTACATACATACATTCTGAAGTCATTGAGTAGTTGAATGACACTACCAGATGTTGCAAGTACTGGGGTCCCGTATATGCTCCTTTGATGCAGTACCATCGCCATCACAAGCCTAGTAACTTTACTCATGTTAAAATGCCATTTCTTGCTAACTTTCTGTAGTCACTTAAAACACTATAATCTTGTTTCCACTTCTGCAGTTCCAGGAAACAAGATACAAAATGGGCGACCAAAAAACGGCCCTATTTTTTGTTAACAGTATGCCACAGTAGGTTGGACCACAGCAGGCTGGACCACAGGTCCTTGGCTCTACCTGTTTATTGATCTTGGATCATGGTAGAAAATGCACCAAATAGGATCATATGACTTGCTGTCTAGCCTTAGTCAATAAAGCAGTAAGACTTCTAACAAAAAAAAAAAGTTACTGTATACTGTCCAGCACCATTTGTCATCATTCTCGTGTCTGTTTTAATGTTATAATATTAAATATATATTTAAAAGTGAAGGTGTTTTGCAGGATCATCATAAAAGGAGGAATACTGGTCCTGCTTTCTAAGGAAATGTTGTAGAAAATTCTTGATTTGGAGCTATTTATTACTATGAGTTTCAACACTCTACTGCTGCCAGTGTGTGACTCACTTTTTCCATAAAACTATTGGCATAACTTTTTTGTTTGTTCGTACAGTATATGGTCTATTCAGTCTGGTTTGTCTTTTCTTTTTTTTTTAAATACCTGATAAATTAAAACCCTTTCTTTGAACAAAATATATTCATTGATACACAGTCACACGTTGAAACGCATACATACATATATATGTGTGTGTATATACATACGCATATATATATGTAGATATACATATATGTGTGTGTCTGTGTTTGTCTTTTACACTTTTCAGATTTTGGTGTCTGTTCAGTAACCTGCTTGCGTTTCCAGAAGAATTTCTTGTCTATACAAATGAGTATTCTTTCATATTATCTGTTATTCCTTTAAAATCAGGATCCTTCTTTATGCATGTGCAAAGGAAAGGGTATGTAATCACACATCAAAGCTTTGTGCTCTCATATTGTTGATGGTTTCTTGCTGAAATCATCACCTTTGTATTAGGAGTTCAAACCCCCCAATGAAAAGAGAAGGGAATTAAGAAATACTTCTGGATCCAAAGGTTTTTTTCAGGTTTATTAGCCTTAAAAAATATATCTTGTTTCTAGACTGGCCGTACGTCACGTGTATGCTTATATGCCACATGTAGTCTGTCTGTGTAGAGCTGAACAGTAGTATCTGTATGATTTATTTCATGCATACAGTTTGTGCATCACTGTAAAACTAAATTGCTATTGAGGTTATTTCTTAGTCAGATGGTAAATCTTAACACTGTTTCTTTAAGTCCAAAGAAAATTTTACACTTTACTCTTTTCGAGAGGGGGATAAGGGTTGGGTTTGGGGGGCTTTTTTCTTATTTAAAATGTTGTTTGACCACACTCCATAGGAAGTCTGTCTTGGGCTTCCAAAGAACAAGTGTACTTTTTTCAGTAATGTTATGACTCTTATTGATGATTGGCATGAAGCATACTTGAAGCATTATGTTGTTCTTCTAAGTCCATGTCTCAATGTGCAATTGTTGGGGGTGGGAGGAGTGTCTTTTAAAGTTACTTTTGACATCAGGCAGATGATGGTGGGAGGGAGGGCTTGCATGTGAGAGGGATTCATTTCCGTTTTTATCAACATTTTATATGAAAATGTTTGGAATTCTAAAAGCAATCTTAAAAACTTTTGATCTACTAGTGTGTATTCAACTTGCTATCTTATAGTTGTACTAGATATATGTGGAATTTTGTCATTTTGACTTTTCTAACTAAATTTTGTGGTAAAACCTCTGAGTTCAGGGGGAGAAGGATCTCTTGATAAGGCTAGTCTGAATATTGAATATTCCACTGTTTTTTAGAGATGGTGAAATAAGTCACTTTACCTATAAAATGCTAGATAAGTTTTGTTGTACTTTGTGAATGGGGATACAGGAAAACAGGAAGTAGGGAAATAAGCATAAAAGGGAGATGATAGCAATTACAATATAAAATTACTGCTAAATTTCCTACAAATCCTGGAGCATTCTTAAAATCTTAAATTTTATAATTTGAAGTTGGGAGAGAGAAGAAAAAATATAGACTGCAGAAGTGTGTGTGTGTGTGTGTGTGTGTGTGTGTGTGTGTGGTATTTTCCACAAAATTCTGATAGAATAAGAGCTATTTAAGTGTTGATCTCATTTTAAAAACTGCATTAGCTATTTTCATCTAATTTTGTATGCAGAAACAAAATAAATCCTTCTTCAATTGATTTCAAATACTGATATTTATCTTAAAGAAAAATCATAAAAACCCTTCAAAGTCCTTAATATTTGTAAGCATTGATTTTTGGGACCAGTTAAAATCTTTTAGCAATAAATGTTTTGGCATTTTATTTAACATAAAGCTGTTTAAAACAAAATTGTCTGAGAGAATTTGCGTTAATCCAGTGAGATGACCAGGATATTAGCAGTAAGTTGCTTTATCTAAAAATCTTTTTCAGCATCAGTGAAGCACTGTAACTAGAGTAACAGTTGTACTGAATAGTAAGGATAGTTTTATTCTTGCCGCTAACTCCACCTCAGGAAGTGGGTATGCAAGTGGATAGGTAACTTTTAATACCTTCCTAGAAGTTTGGGTTAACTTAAAGGCTTTACTAGAAATTCAGTTTCTTCTATATTTGAAAGCCATCTTAGTCCAAGGTAAAGAAGGGAGGAGAGGATGTACACTGAAGTGAGGAGAGTCCTTACAAGATCCTGTGCTGTCTCTTCAACAGCCTTTGGCCAGTCACTTCTCATGGTTAATTTGTCATGTTCGTGGGTTGGATTTTTTAGATTAAGTCTATTCTTTTAATTTCAGAAGCAGAGTACATATAGTACTGTGCATTTGGAGAGCCCCAGAATATTTGTATTAATGTTTCTTTTCCTTGGGGAAAAGACTTAGAAGTTCTTGGGTTTTGTCCTGACCCATTTGTTCTCTCATATTCTCACAATGATATAAAGTATGTTCACAATCTGTTTCAGGTCACTGGAAGATTTAAGTATTGTCTTGATTTCTTAGAAACTATATTATTGTTTTAGATTTCTTGAACAGCCCATCAATTTCAAGCCCGTTACTTACAGTTTGCAAAATGGATGGTAAACTTGTCGGGAGGTCTGTAGAGAAACCTGCCTTATTCAGTTGTCATATGCTTTATCTCACCATCAGGACAGTGTCTAGGGTAGGATGTTTGATTCCTTCATGCTGTAAATCTTTGCTTGTGCACATCACTTCTCATCTTTTACCGCTTGTGTTTTAATTGCAGGCACTATATCTTTTAGCAGGCTCTTGTTTCAGTCTATATGGGAATTTTTATTTATGTATTTGCTCAGTGGTCCACAGTTAGTGCTAAACTGGAGTCTATTTTGAACTTCTTGGGGATCTTGTTATTTACTCAAGGCTGCTCTGTGTGATCTGTAGCGAGGTGACCTTGAGAAATTGTTTTTAAAATTGGAAAGACGAAGCTGCTGCTGTCTATAGTGTAAATATCTATTTTGGCATTTGTAGTACAAGGTACTGAAATGGAGGCTGATGGTGAAAGTGCTGACCGGTCTTTAGCCATAGCAAGAGCTAGCAGGCACATCAAAAATAAAGGGTCTGGAACACGTTCCAGAGCTTAACAAAGTGCAAGGCATGTCTTCCTCTGAGCCTCAATAGTTTCCGTAGTTGTTAAGTAGTATATAGTGTACACCAGGAAGCTATTCTGTATAGTGTACATGGAAGATTTGTTGCTGGGCATGAAAGGCTTAAAAATGGATGATGGGGACTATGACTCATATTTCTGCAGTGCTTTTGTGTGTGCTTGGGAGTTAATCAGTGCATTAACACAGCTAAACCAATGACAATTACAAGATCATCCCTTTGCATGAGTAAGCAGACAAATTTACGTGAAAGCACGATCATATAAGGGCCTTGCATTTACTTGAGCAGCAAGAAATGCCATTGTGACTAGACAGGAAGGAGAAATATTACCACAATGAAAACAGTGCTCTTTCAGTAAGAAGAAGAAAGAGAAGTGAAAGGGAAAGGAAAAGAAAAGAAAGGAAATCCCTTAGTAGCTGAGCATAGTCCCTTACATTAAGGAAGAGAATACAGTCTGAATGGTTAGATCTGCTGTAAGACACCGTCACAAAGTTTGCAGAATGGCAGCTTCTCAAGTTGCCTGCTATAAAAACTGTGGTGGTATTGCTGACTTAATAATGAGAGATAGATGTATTGCAGCGTGATACAAATATCTAAGCTATCTTATGGTTTGAGATGCTGATGTCTGTTTAACATTTGTGTGGATATTACATCTCATTTATATTCTGTGTTCTACCTCAGTCAAATTGATTTTGTCACAAAATGACAATCTTGCACTTTTCTTCATTTATTTTTAATTTTTCTAGCCTGGATATTTGAAGTCAAATGCAGGCCTGTGAGTACAGCAGGAGGTCATCGCCAGAATAATTTGGACTGGAAGTATAGCTTCCCTGAATGTTGCATCAAAGGGGTCATGCATTTTCATATGTTCTTTCAGAGAATTGATGCTATAAAACTGGTCCTTCCATTAATAAACTTTGCCCTTGTCTTCTCTATGAATAAGGCATAAATGATTATCTTTCATCATTGCTCAATGAGAGCAGAATTCAAGGTCTGTGTCCTGTTCAGGAAATAGGTTTGTGAAGCTGTTAGCTACATGTTTTCAGTAAGGCCTAGAAATAAAATGTACCTCTGCAGAAAGGAAAGAAAAATGTGCTAAAAATATTTTCACTCTTACCTCCCCCTCCCCGGTAATGTGCCCTTCAAAATCCTTAAATGTCTAAAGGCTGTCAAGGAGACTACATACAAACCATTAAGAAATCAAAAATATTGAAAAGATAAAACAAATGAGTTGTATTAAAAGCCTGGCTGTGCAAGTAATAAGGTCGTGGTGCTGATACTGCTTTCAGTGCAGAGCAGACATTCCTAGCACATGTGGTTTATGTATTCATGTCTGAGTGGGTGGTCTAAAAAATAGTGCTAAATGCAGCAAGATGGCTTAACTTTTGAAGGGTGGAGAGGTGACCTTCAGGACAGGCTCAGCCAGCACCACCCAGCCTATCTGAGATAAAGCAGTTTTCTTTCAGCTGTGTTGAGCAGTTAAGCCTTCACTGTGCTTATTTGTCCAAATATTTGAATTCATCTTTGCAACTGTATCAGTTCCACTGCAGGGTTTTACTGCCAAATTTAATGCTTGTTTGAGCAGTGTAGGTTTGGAGTGGGATTATTTTGTTGGGGTTGTTACCTTCTTTGGGAAAGGCATGAGAGGATGGAAGTGGAGTGTGGTGGTGATTTTTTTTTTTTTTTTTTTAGTTCTGTCCAGCAGATAATACCCTCTAAAATGTTTTCCCACAAAAACTATCTTAAGTGTGTGAAGAAAGTAACTGCTTTCATTAGAGTGTCACTCTTTATTAGCACACTATAATCAGAAGACGAATTAAGATGAAGCTTCTGTGAAAAAGTACACAGCTAAGATTAGGATGTGGCCTGACATTCTGCTGCATGACTGCAAGTGGGGGAAACTTGCAATTTATTACTAAAGAAATGTGTAAGACTAAGACTATCTTAGCCTGTGGATTGAGAGACTTCACAAGGTAAGGCATCTTTGTGATTAAGGTGTTACATTAGTGTTTTTGAATTTTTGACTATCTCTTGCCTAATTTTTGGAAATGTATTCTTGCCTTATCACAGGTATTAGGAATAGGTGTCCAGGGCAGACACTTTCTTCCTACTGTCTTGTAGCTACAAGACAGAAGGCTGCAGTGTCCTTTCTCTGAATGAACAGTTCAGTTTGTGTTCAAGATAAGCCATGAAGTTGGTTCCTCAGATAAATTTTCTTTATGCTTTGGTAGGTACAGAATTTCTTTTAATTTCAGAGAGATGATTGTCCTCTCTGCATCTTTGCAATGTCTTCCTTCCTTCCTGACACAGATTCTTAAAATAGTGACAACAGAACATCAGGACTCAAGCTCTGCCCTTCTATCTTAACAATGTGATGTATTAGACATCTTACCAACTTCTGATGTCCTGAATGAACACTGAATCTACAGTTTCTTCTTCAAAAGGTGTTGAAGCAAAGAGAGCAAAACTGAATCTGTTTCTCCTGGAAAAATACATGCAAATCCCATTGAGCTTTTGCAGGCCCTGTGGAAAGCTCTTGGTATTTGGCCTTTCTCATGCACCAGGTGTCCAAGTGAGCTGAAGTGCTGCTTTGAGCATCCTGGCACCCTCTTACAGATCTTATGTTACTGTTACTTTCAGAATATGATTTTTTCTTTCTGGATATAAAGTTTTTCTCCAGGTACTCCAAGGCTGGTACTGATCTCCCTTTACTAAAAGGAAATGGAAATCTTCCTAGAAGATTTTTTACAATTCCAATATACTACTTACAGTCCAAAGGTACTTGCATGGCTATGGATTTTACACTAACTGTATTGCTGCTATGATATTAAAGTACATACTATGTCATCCTCTGACCTAAGTTTAATAAAATACTTTGTGCCATTGCAGTACTGGATCTCTCCCTAGCACCTACAAAAATTTTGCTTATACTATTTTGTGAGCCATCTCCACTGGATGCCATTTTCCAGAATTCTCTCCAGCTTGAAGTACCAGTTTAAGAGAGAGTTGTCCAGGTCTTAAGAAAACTGCAGTCTTTTTCTGATGGGGATTTCTGACACTTAATCTATTGGCAATGTCATAACAGCAATAAATAGTTCTGTTTCTAGAGAAGACAACTAAAAGTTGTTCTTCATTCCATGAGCTCATCTCATATTTGTTTCTTCTCTACTCCAGAAAAGATGCTATATATGTCAACATATGCCATGGGCTAGATGATTCTAGTTTGGAGTCCTGCTGCTCTTGCTTTCAAAACAGTGACAATTAGTTGGTTCATTTTGATGGACAGTAGTATCTCAGAATAATGGCTGTCTTCTGCCTGGAACAAATGTCCTTGAACCTGAGAGCCTGGGTGCTGGATGCAACAAGAAAACTAGCACTGGACCTCTGGCTCCAAAGCAAAGGCAAGAGTTATGGTGAACCTTCAGGGAAGTGTGGAAGAGTTTGTTTTACCTTGATTGGTTAGCTATCCTTTTCATCTCTCTTGCCTTGCTAGGAGAGGGAGAGGGAGAGGGAGAGGGAGAGGGAGAGGGAGAGGGAGAGGGAGAGGGAGAGGGAGAGGGAGAGGGAGAGGGAGAGGGAGAGGGAGAGGGAGAGGGAGAGGGAGAGGGAGAGGGAAGGGAAGGGAAGGGAAGGGAAGGGAAGGGAAGGGAAGGGAAGGGAAGGGAAGGGAAGGGAAGGAAAGGAAAGGAAAGGAAAGGAAAGGAAAGGAAAGGAAAGGAAAGGAAAGGAAAGGAAAGGAAAGGAAAGGAAAGGAAAGGAAATTTCACCCTGCAACCTGTGGAATTGTAGCTCAGGTTTATTGTAGTGCGCTAGGAAAATTTTGGTCATTTGATCAATTCATGGCCAACATAATCTGCTCATACTGGCCATAAATTTTCTAAAAGGAACTTGCTTGTGTGGCTTATCAGCTACAAAATGCCTCTTTTACATTACTAGTAGCCGAACTGATTATTTCCTTTAGGAGACTAGTCTTTGCTCTCTTTTGGTGAAAGAAGCCTTTCTGGTAGTCATCACCTAGAAGATTAGAGAGACAAATGTACAGGGATTCTCCCATAAATATGACTTTTTGTGAGAATCAGTTGTCCTTTAGACTTCACCCCAAATTATGTGAGAGTTTCCTATTCTTCCACAGCAGTGCTGTGTCAGTGTGCATCCTGACTTTCTTCACAGAACTACATTTTACTGTAGATGAAGTGAAACTATTGGGTGTCACTTGCTGGATGCCTTCTCTTTTAGTCTGGATAGGATCCAGCGTCTCAAGTGCATGTCTACATTACTTGTGGTGTTTCCTGACACAATTAACAGTCCATATTGCTCCAGAAACTATCTTAGACTTTATTAATACTTGATATGATTTGGCTAAGAAAGGTCCCCATAGGCATTTTCAGTCTTATTCCATTAGGGAGCAAGTGGTCTCTGTATCAGACAGCTGTGGAGCATAACTTAAGTGTTGTCAGTTTATTTGCCATTCTCTGGTTCACGCAGCCAGATCGGACACTGGTTTTGCCAGGGCACTCCTGCTATCTCTGTGGTAGTGTGTGCCCTTTTCCCCTATCTTTGATAGGAATGTGAAACTATGTCAGCAACTGTGAGTGAAAGCCTTTGTATGCAATTGCTTGAAGAAAAAACATCTATTTATCTCCACCTAACAGTGGTGCCATGGTGTAGTCACCTATTTCCAAAAATCTGCTTGTGCTTTCATTAGTCTGAAATGCGCATCTTGTCAGATTTTTATGGGCAAAAGAGCACGGCTGCCATTCACCTTTCTCTGCTCAGCTACACAACATGAGAAAGTTGCTGGGAGGCAAGCAAATGTGCTGTTGTGAGAAATCTGCTGTTGTGCATGTATGTGCCCTTGCCCTCTGGCTTCTGCACTGACCACGCATCTCAGAGCGCTTCATTCCTGGGAAGCAACCTGCTGGTTAGTCCCATCACATATATCCTGTGTGATTGTCAACAAGGCTTTACACCACTTTGCTGCTTCAGCTCTGCTGTGACAAGAGACTAGCACAATTTTCACCTCCCCCACTCCTCCTCCAGTTGCAAGATGACTTTATATATCTGCTTTATAGGTCTATAGGATCTAGTAAAATGGAGGTCCAATTTCTGCTAGGTCACATAAAGTTCTGCTGTAAATAACTAACAATGAGATTGTTAGCAGTTGAATGATCTATGATCAACACCACAAGTGGCAAAAAAATTCTGTGTATTGTATGTGAGTTCTTGTCTTCAAAATAGTGGTTGGCATTCCCATTGATTTATGTTTATATATGGTTTATTGCTGCACACTCAGTAAAGCAATAACTGTACCCAGCAATTTTATTGCTGGTTCGAGGTGAGGTTTTTATAGTTCATCATAAATGTACTTATGAGGATTTCATAAAATGAATAAAAAACAAATCTTATTCCAGTTGTAAACATGAGAATTAAATGGGCTGTGTAGTACAGAAAATACTTACAATCCAGAATAGATTTCTGAGGATTATATGACACTTGTAACAGCTCAAAGATTAGGCGTAACTTATTTGAAACAGTCTTTTAAAACATGTTCTGCATCATAATCCATTGCTGATGGTAATACCATCTTTGTACAAGAGTGTATTTTTAACCAATTTTTGTGCCTTCTGCTGATGGTTGCAGCATGCTTCGCTTGGTTCATTTGTAGAATGTGCCTAATATAAGTTGACATCAGTCGTTGTTGTTTGATGACTGATTTTAAAACAGCTATTGAATGGTTTTGTGCTGAGGCTTTTTTATCTCCCAGGCTTGTGAAGACAGATGCATGTGTTTTGCAGTCTGCCCTGCAAGAGTCCAATAGATATCTGGGGCATTTGTTTGCAGGATTAGGGTGTCAATGAAGGAATTACGGAGCAGCCCTCAGGATTTGATCCAGACTTCTTGTGTACACAGAGAAGAGATTTAAGATGAAAACATGTAATGGTCTTGAATCACCATGCCTGACTGGGTAGTGAGCCTCTTCAACGCTGGGGTCAACTTTATAGTGGGTACTTTTTAAAGGAGAACAAATACAAAATCTGACTGTCCTATCATAGTAACTGCCATAAAAGCTTGGGGAGGTAATGATTTTGACTTTTGCGGTACAGTAGCTTTGGATCTATAAATATATACATATGTATATATATATATATTTTTTTAGATAAAATTAGGAAATAGAAATACAGCACAGCCCCATATTACCTGTTCTTGTAGCAGCTATGACTGACTGCTCCTTCTGCAATTTTTTAGGAAGGTTTTTGCTTAAGAGGATTAAAGTAGAGTTAGAGTAGAGTTAGTACAGTTAGAGAGGAGCTGTTAACCTTCTTCCTGGAAAGCTCATGAATGCGTTTTGTTCCAGGGAGGTCTAATGGTTTTAACTTCTTTCAAACCAGGACTATAATCTGTCTAAGTAGAGCAAAAGGGAATAGCATGTGGGCTGGCAGAAAAAATGATGGAGTAGTTCAGATTGGAAGAGATCTTGGGAAGTCTCTAGCCCAACCTTGTGCCCAGAGCAGGCTCAGCCATAGGGTCAGACCAGGTTGCTCAGGGCTTTACACAGTTGGGGCTCGACGACTTCCGAGGCCAGAGCCAGCAGCACCTCTCCGAGTCCGACGGCACCTCCTGGCCCTGCCCACGGTGCCCCATGGCTACCCCTGCTACCAGCAAGCAGCACCAGCCCCACAGCCTCTTCTCACAGCACCGGGCTCCTGTCCTGCCACCCATGGCCTCCCCCAAGCTCCTCATGCCCCAGCCCGGCTGGCGCCTCCCGGCACTGGCCCTGGCCTGTGACAGTGCTGAACAGGGCCTGGGAGCACCCAGCAGAGGGGACAACCCTGCCCTGCTTGGGCCGGCCCTGCTTATGAAGTTCCTGTTGACCCATTCCTCCAGCTTGTCTATGACATGTGGCCCTGTCCTTGGGCATTTGCCTACAGCCTCCCAGCTCAGTGTCATCTGTGAAGTTGCTGCAGGTGCACTCCACCTCCTCCTCCAGGTCACTGATGAAGATATTGAGCAGGGCAAATCCCAGCAGAGACTCATGAGTAGCTCCGCTTGTAACTGGCTCCCAGACAGAGCACAAACCATCAACCAACAACATTCGAGTGTGACCATCCAGCCAAATTTTTGCTCATGTAGCTGTCTACCTATTCAGACTGTAACATCCCAGCCTGGATACAAGAGTATTGTGGGAGATTGGGTTGAAAGTCGTGCTAAAATCAAGGTAAATGTCATCCACTACTTTCCCTTCTACTCTTGGTAAGCCCAGGCTGACTGTTCCCAGCCACCTCCTTCAGTGGCTGGAAGAGGTTTCCAAGAGGACTCACTACATGGTTTTCCCAAGGACTGAAATGAGATTGACTGACCTGTAGTTCACCCCATCACCCTTCTTGTTGTTTCTGAGGAAGGGTGCAACATTTGCCTTTCTCCAGTCATCAGTAGATACTTTCCCAACTTCCATGGCCTTTCTGAGATGACAGGGAGCAGCCTCGCTAAGATGTCAGCCAACTCCCTCAGCCTGTCAGGTCCCGTTGACTCACGGGGTTGAGATTTCTCAGGAGATCTCGGACTTAATCCTCATCCATGCCCTGTAGCTTTGCTCCTCCTTGAGCACTGTCCCCAGTCATGGAGGCTTTGGAGAACTTGTCAGTGCAGGCCAAGGGGAAGAAGGCACTGGGCATCCTGTCTCTAAATCGAATCTGGATAATTAAGTCTGAGACCATTATCAGACTATAAATCTTCACCATATGTAGTCTAGGTTGGGGCTACTGGGCATTTTAGTGTAGGAAAAGCATCCACCAGTCAGTCTGGGGCATTTTTTTCTCTTGAATAGGGATGCCAGCTAAGCAGTTACATGGGTTTTCCTGCTTTTCTTCATTTCAGAGCAGCGCAAAGGCCTGGAAGAGAGCCCAAGGTACATCCTGTATTTGAAGGTGAAGAAACAGAGAAATTATTCGTGGAGTCAATTTTTCTCTTGAGGCAGATGCCAGGAAAAACTGGGCCATGCATGCTCTTTTTCTTAAAAAAAAAAAAAAAAAAAAAGAGGCAAGGAGCAAAATTATGTGTAAACTTGTACTAACGAATCAAAGGTTAAGTCTGCTTTTCAATTAACTCTGTATAAGACAAAGGGAAGGGAACCTGTGGACTTCTTGGAATTTCCCCACAACAGCTACTTGTCCAAATTCACTAGCTTCGAGAGAAGATCTCACTGGGCTGGGAAGGGATGAATGCAACTACTGCTGTTTGCAAAATGACTGAGAAACAAATTCAGTGTGAGTGAGACTCTTTTTATTTCTATACAGATTAGAACTGTTGAGAGACTGAGGGGGCAGAGGGAGCCTTAGGAACATGAGACCAAAGACAGCTGTGGCAGGAGGTACTGCAAAACTCCTGGGCAGTATTTTTCTTGTGCTAGGGAATTCTCTGGACAGAGAAAATCTTTTCCTCAGTGACCACTTCTCAGTAGAGATAGAAGGTGAAATATAAAACGGGAGTCAAGCTAGAGAAAGACCTGGAACAGAAATGTACGATGATGATAACATAAATAGAAAACATGCAAACTGGAGGAAGTATCTGTTTGGCTTCAGGATATCTGGTAAATGCATTCTCATATTCAACACATCATTTAGAGCTCAGCTACTCTGATCATCTCTCATAATGCAGAATTTCTCCCAGTGATCATTTCCAGCAGCGTGTAGTTGAACAGCATGCTGCCTGAATGACATTTGCTTTTATCTAAGAATGCTACATGACAGAAAATTGTTGTGGCACTCTGCCACAAAATTACTAACCTTCCCTTCATTTCAAATGTCCAGTTTGGGCTGTTTAAATTGTATTCTTTTAGCTACTTTAGTACCTAACTTTTATGATCTGACTTGGACTCCACTTCTCCTTCACTATCTCCATGGCATGGCTTTTTCTTTCCAGTGACTGTAAGTTCCTAATTTAACTTTCTGTTCTGTGCTTAATCAAGATGCATAAAGTATGGAAATGCTCCTTTTAGTCTAGTGTGATGTTTGTTCATCTTATTAAAGTAGTTTCTTAGGAATACTCTAGAAGGTCTGAGAAGATATGTCCAAATTTGACCTCTAAACTTAAACTGAAGCTAGAACAAATATAACCCATTTAGAGAACATTTGGTAGCAACTGTATTTCAAAACTGGCCAATGTAAGATGTCTCGCCTTAGAGCACGAAGAACTCAACTGAATCTGTGCTAAATGAAGGAATCCTGAATGTACTAATCAGGAGGAAAAGAGAGGGAAATGAGACCATTAGAAAATTCATGAAACATTTAACTAAATGTGTGCAATTGTAATATGAGATAGATGGGGGAGCGTAGAATAGATGGATGAGACAGATACCCATTTGCAGTGTTGATTCAGTGTAAGATATACAGGTGCAGACAAGAAAAAGAAGAAGAAAAGTGCTTTAGTTGGAAGCATTATCAATTACAACACCAAAATTGAAAACCTATTAGCAATGGCACTTGAACTTATTGAGTTTGTCTTCTGGAGGGAAGGAGGGCATGTGGAGTAGTTGTAGGTGATGAGAATGGGGAGCGTGGTCTTTCCCAACATCCCTACTCCTGCAGGCAAACAGGCTGAGATGAAAGCTAGCACCTATCTGGAAAGAGGAAGAAGAAAATGAGCTTAGGTGCTGCTAATGGTTTTCAAGGGAAACACTGAAAGAAAATCCAGAAATCACTAGAGGTGGAGATTGAGATACATAGAGAGGTGGAATTTGGGGTGTTGGTAGATGTGCACTTTTAACCGGGGGGTTGGGGAGGGATGGAGGATGGGGCTTTAATATTAGTGTTAGCATTTACTTCACTGGAAGGCAAAATAAAAGGGCTGGTGTGGATGAAGGACTGTTAATTTGTTACTGGGAAGGGCAGAGAGGAAGATCTGAACTAAGATAATGGGGCTTTGTAGGCCTAATCTTGAGAGAATATTTTTAAACTGAACAGTATTAGGCTTAGTTTTGTGGATGCTTTCAAAATCCTCATGCAGGGTGTTTGAAAATGAAATTACCATGACTTTTTCGACTGTTGGTAAAGAGCTGAAATGTAGAGGCAATCTGTATTTTAGGAAATTGAGTCAAATGTAGAAAACTGACTTTCTTCACCTGGTGAATGATGGCTGTATGGAATAAATTTCTGAGAAAAGCAACTTAAGTAGTTTGTTAATGAGATCAAGATATCTTGATTTGTTTCCAAAGGGGGAGATCTAGGAGGCAAAGATGTTGAGGAAACATGGTGAAAATGTTCAAAGGTGAGCTTTTGATGCATTTCAGAAGGTTTAATATCTTTTCCTGTTCCTAAAATTTGGTGTGCTCTTACCTCTGATTAACCTTTCGCCTCTGTTGTGTGACAGAACAACAGTGCCTTTGTTAAGCTCTCAGCAGAGCTGCTGATTCTTTGTGTCCTACTTAATGATTGCTTAATCTGTTGGTCATCTTCCAGTCTGTCTGTGTTTTCTTTTCTCCTTTTCCTTATCAAAACAACAGAAACAAAAAAAATACCATTTAGACCCTTCTGCCTTTTATTTAAACCTTGAATGCTGAAACTTGAGAGAGAAGTTGTTTCTTCTTAGCCAGTCTGACATATTCTGTGTTGAGTATTTGCTTTAAAAGCAGCAAAGTCAGAACTTGCTCTGTGATCTCCGAAATGAAAGAAAAGCACGAGAGTTTTGCACCTCAGCGTTCTGCCGCCTCTAGAAATGCACAGGAATAACGACCGCTTGAAGATTTTTGCTCAAACTATCTGGTATATTCTCCACAACATACGAGCAATGCTAACATCATTTTTCAAAAGGGTTCTGAAGTCACTGGGCCTTTTACTCAGTTTTGTCCTTTATAAGCAGATGTATTTTATGAATTTCTCGTTGTAGTGGGTGTTCTCCTATCTTGCCCAAACCTTGTTACTATAATATAGGGCCTATAGAATAACACCCATGTGCCTCCTATTGCATGTAGGTTTTCTGAGTTCATAAGAACATTGGACCATGAGTTCAAGCAAAAAAGGTGCAATGGTAGGTCTCTCTATATATTAGGTATAAAATCTTTACAGTAGTCCTAAGAGAGAGATGTGGTAAACTGTGAAACTGAGAAGTAAATAAGTCAAGTGGAAGATGTCTGTGCTTATTCTTAACCTGTCACAGTGAGAGCGGATACAGAGCTCATTTGATTTGCTACATTTTCTATGCACCCTGTATGCCGAATTTGCAGTATTGTTCTGAAACTGGGCTGAACCTGAAAATATTTTGTTTGCTGTTTCTGCCCAAAGGGTTGTGTTTTTTCAAATTAACTTCCCTTCTGAAACAAAGCCCAAATACTATCCACTGTTAGTATACACTTGAGGTTCTGGAGGTGATTTTCTTACTACTGCTGAAAACATTAAATATTGATTGCATAGAAATAAATCTTGTAATGAAAATTTCAATTATTGGTTAACGGTGTGACCTCTTTATAGCATCTGAAGCTTTTCAAGAGAATTTGTTTTGTCTCTAGATTTAAGTAACTAAACACATGAATTTTTATGAATCTGCAGGGAGCCGCAGTAGCTGAAATAGGTTTTGCAGGCAAGATGTTTACTATATACCCTACAGCTTTAACTGAAGCAGTTAGTAAATCACTTATTGTCACTCACTGTAAATCATTTTTATAATACCTTAGAGATCAAAGTATTGCTTACACAGCACTGTGAGTATGCATGGCACTTTACAGATGTCTGAATATTATAGGGAAGTATACCATCTAAATTGGATATAATTCAGCTAGTAACAACATCAAAAAATTGAGAAACCCAAGAGCAATGGCATTGAATTTGTTGCAGGCAATGTGTGAGTTCTAGAAGCACTGTTATACTGGGGAAAGTTAGCACCCCCAAGGTATTCAAACTGTGCACTGTGTTTTGGAAACAAATAGATCAAATGATTGAAAAAGAACCAAATACTCTTCTCTTTCAGTGAGTCTCCATTAGCTCATTATTCTCTGGCTAGACAGCCCCAGGTCTGATCCCAGACAGTGCCATACCGTCATAAACCTTGGCCTGGAAGTGTGATGGTAATAACGCATTCATTAAAAGGGTCTGCAAGATAAATGTTTTAACATCTGAGATTGAAACTTGAGCACCTTATCATGAAGAAATTCAGTTAACCTCTCCTGAAATCTCTTCTCACCCATCCGGGAAGGATTACCTCAAATATGTGGTCAAAATAATTTCCTTCCTTTTGTACATGGGCCATAGCCTGTTCTCATCTCCATTTTCATGTTCTTATCAAAGTAGGATCAGGCTGGGTTTTGAAGTGTGCAGGGTCCGTGATCAGTAATCCTGTCATCTAGTTACTAGAAACTTTTATTTAAAGTAAACAATAAGCTTCTAACCTGTGTTTTAACAAAAAAAAAACCATCAAATATCTATGATGGGAAGTTGTTTCCTCCCTACTCCCTTTCCCTCATGGTCCCAAAGGGAACCAAAGTCATGAACCATTTTCTCTTTGCAGTCAGCTTAGGTTGGTGCGGTGTTTTGTTTTGTTTTGTTTTTAGGATTTTGATATCTTTGGACTAAGACTTCTCTATCCTTGCTAAATACCTGCCTCCAAGTTACTAGTCCAGCTGAGCTGATCCCTGCTCACTCTAAGTTAAATGGAGAGACAGACAGAACCTAGCAGATTTATGCAGAGCACTGGGTGGAAAGGATTGTCGGAACATAACGCTGCTTCCAGAAAGTGCTTCTTTCTGAAGTCATCAGACTCAGTTTTCCAGTACTAGTTTTACTAATGGTAAAGTGGGAATATTCCTTTACCTCACGGGGGACTTGCTGAAGCTTCTATTATTATTATTTTACAGTCAGTCAGTTCTTTCTTTCATTGTTTCTCAGTTAAAATGAGCAAGTTGAGAGGTATTAGAAAACTACGCTCAGATGAGCTACATAACTGCTCAAAAACACAGCCAGCTCTGCAGTGGCTGGTGCCCATTTCACCCCATCATGCCCAACCACCTGCTGCAGCTGCAGCCTCCTGAGCACTGACAGTTGCCTGGTGCAACACTTGCATAAGTGGCTGATGCCACTTGAACTCCTATTTAGAAACACAGGAATATACGAGGCAAGTTGTGCCATAAAATGTAGACTATTCTTTAAAGATTGTAGATGTGCTTCCAACCTCTAAAGAAAATTCCTACTGAAATTCCCCAAAGTGTTGCAAAGTGAGGACTAAAGAAAACAGGTTGATAAAGTAGCAAACTTACCTCTGCTCGAAAACTGATGTATGTGTTTAAGGCTAAGCATTTGTTTATGGCACTGGTGAAACACGAACATACATACAGGAGCAGCTAATTATTTGAGGGACTGATTTGTTTGTTTCCCTTTTCCCCTCTCTTCTTCAGAAATACAAACGGTATGCTTTTTTGATTGTTTTTTGACTGAAAATGGAAGCAATAAGTATTTTTCTCAGTCTGTTTCTTGATGTGGAAGGTTTTTGGTGGACACACATCATGACAAGATGTGTACATCCCATTCCTTTCCTGTGGAAATCAATAGCAGCATGGTATGTGGAGACAGACCTTAAAGAAAACAAAGCTTTATGAATGACTTTAAAGCCACTAAACATTGATTTTTTTTTCCATCTGTGCGCTATCCAAAAGCACACAGTACCTCTGGTGCTAATTAATCTAATTGGTTCACTTATCTGGGCAATGTTTTCAAGTGCCACTAAGCTCTCTCAGGCCTTGGCACGCAATTAAAGAAGGAGCTGGCTTCAATATTTCTTTTTTTTTTCCCCTTAAAAAACAACTGAACAATTAAATCATATTTAAATATCTTTGTAACAACTTATGAGAAAATATGTATATAGTTTATGTAGATGCATGTGCAAACGTGTCTGTTACTGATTTTGAATCCCAAGCAGTTTCAAGACTTTTGTCTTTCATTAAAATTTCTTTGAAACATTAATCTTGTATTGGATTTTAAAAAGACATCAACAAGTTCGTTCTTCTAGCATGCTTTTTAAAATTCATTATTCCTTTTTCTTCCCTTTTCCTTTGATTCTTGTCCTTACTGTTACATCTTATTCCTCATTTGAAGGCCAAGAGGGAAGTTCTCAAGAAGTGAGAGTGGAACAGTGAGGTGGAACAGAGCATATGGTTTCTTGGTCAACTTGAAATTTTCATTGCTCCTTAAGCAGCAGTGGGCTGTGGACATAAAATGAACAGTAGGATTTTTATTTTTTGGCTTGCTGCTTTTTTAACCTGATGCTTAAGAAAAGTGCTCACCTAGAGAGAGACTGAATGTATTGTGTTGTGATGTCCCAGATATTGAGTTTATGCAAAAGAAATGCCACTGTCCTCTCCTGACGCTGCTAATGGCACTTGCGCACAGACATGAAGGTTGTTCAGACAACTTTGTCCCTGGACAGCTGTGGACCTCCAGCCCGCTCTCTCCCACGCCAGAGGCCTCCCAGCCATGACCCCCTGCTGCCCCAAGAGCTGTTTGGAGAACTGGTGTTACCTCTCAGTCGGCTGCCCAGATGTCCTCATGTGTGCAGCCCAAAACAGCAATCAGCTTGTTTTGCTGCGTCTGGCAGCAACCTTGTCCTTCATTTGAGGTGTGCCCTCACCCTCACATCTCTGCCCTTGCATTACGGACTGTTTTCTCCATGCCATTTCATAGATCTAATACAAAATTAAAGCTTGGATAAAGGAAACAAAAAAAAGATATAGACACTATGTTTTAAATGAGATGAGATGAAGCTGTTCGTTGCATTGGGTAGGGGAAGAATTCTCTCTTCCAGGCTGCCATCAACTTTGGCAGGGATGTAGAAATTACTAGTGGCTAATAATTATAGCCCCACTCTTTCAAAGAGCAATAAAATATAATTGCAGTTGCCTAGAAACTAGGTGGGTGGTCAGTAGACTGAGATCTGATTTTAAAAACAAATGATGCATAAATATGCAAGAGCATAAAAGAAAGCTACTGCACCTGACAAGTTTTTTTATTGTCCTCCAGCTTTCTTTTACTGGGTAGTCTCGCTATGGATACTGTATCAATGCTTTGATATATGGAGAATCAGGATGGTTGAAGTTAATGGCACAAAACACATTAATCTGCTCATTGGCAGTTTGAATAGTGTTAGTAATTCTATGCCAGCAAGGGTCTTCAGATACAGAGTTACTCCCTTCAGTCCAAGTGAGAGTTTGTGGTCTTAGGTGTCCTAAAATGGAATTAGATACATAGAGGCCTGCCATTTGTTTATATTGCGTCAAAACAATGGAACAATGTGATTGCTTTCAATTAAACCTTTTTTTTTTTTTTCCCTAGCCTTTGCAATCTTCAGAATATCTTTGGGTTTGTTTTTTAAACTCCTTGTAGATGTATTTATTCTGATTAGTTCAACCCTACAACGAGACTCTAGTGTATACATGACAAAATGAGCAAAGCAACCAGTTGAATGTTGCCAGTTGCTGCTTTCTCCAGGGCAATTTCAAAAGCAAGATAGTGCCATGTTTTTTTTGTGTATATATGTGTGTAAACATCCATTCTATTTTGCTAGATTACATGCTAATTTTCACCACAGCCCTATAATAGTATGAGATGAAGTTGTCTCCCATTTCTTGCCTAGATGGGACTAAGTAGGTTTGAGCAACAGCTTTAATATAAGAGATTATGGATAATATATAATTATTTTACCACTGTTCATTTTAAATGTTAATGATGTTGAAATCCCTGTCAGGCTGAGGTGTTTATAGTTTAATACCTTGTTTCTTACAGGAACCACTGAAAGATTCTCCAGAGGACGGTAAAAGAAGCTGCACAGCAGAAAAATAGAGTTCAGCTACCTTTTGGGGGAAGTCTGTTGACTTACAAACCCCAGCACTTCAGAATGTAATCTTTCATTTTTTTTTCTCTAGCCAACGTCATTGTTCTCCTGAACTATTAACATTAACACAGGAATGGCTGGATGAAGGAGGGGGAATAACGCTAGCAAGGGGTAAAGAAGAGAGAGTGAAGCCTGCCTTTATTTTCATATCACAGTTAGTGAACACGATGCAGTGAGTAAAACGAACAGGAAAACATTCCACCCACTTGGTCTCTGCTTTCATTTATTGAACAATTTCCATGAAGAGCAAAGAAATACACGAAAGCATTAATGAAAAGCTGCTGTCACATACTGGCTCTTGTGGCCAGGCATTCCTGTGCTCCCCTCTCCGCTTAAGGAGGGGCTCTAGGCTGGATGATCAGCTTGCACGAGTCAGGCCCTCACTCCTGCAAACACAAGTGCCCAAACTCTCAAAGTCTTGGCAACATTCCCTGTTATACACACATGCACAGGATTGTTGGCTGTGTGCTCAGCATATAACTTCACATGTATCCTTTTTGTCTGTTTTTAAAGGTAAAGGAGTCTCTTTTGCTATGGATCATGATGTAATTAAATGGAGCACAGTCATCTATACAGCGAGTTACATTGCTCAGGTTTTAAATCCCCCTTGGCTTATTCTCAACTATTTCATATTTAATGGAAAAGGAGAAGATCACAGACATTTTGACATTTTTTTCCCAGCCAAGGGCAGAGCCTGTCTTTACCAAACTTCACATTTTTTTGTACTAAGACTCCTTGAGGGGCGTGTTTATTTTCTTTGATTAGTGAATATTTTAAGTATCTAGTGCAAGAGGTTAGGAGAAAGAGGATATCCTGAAGAGGAAATGTAACTAAAGTCTGGCTTTTCAAGATTTGGGGTTAGTTTTTTTTTTTTTTGAAGACAGACTGAGAGCCATTGACACAGAGACACGGGAACTGTGCATGCATGTGTGTGTTTTAGTTCTGTTGTATTCAGAGGGACTCCTTGCGTCAAAGCTAAAAACAACTGCTTGCAGTGTAAGATCTACAGACATACTTAACAGGTGGCTTAGGAGTCATGAAAGTTAGCTAAGGGGTAAAGGATGAGTGAATGTTTCAAGGGGAACTCGACTTTCTGCTGCTGTCAGCGGGAGTTTTGACAGCTAAATGAAGGCCAGGAGCATTTACAAACCTGGCTGTCCATAGCTGGGAACGGAGAAGTACATTGGTCCATCGCCCAAACAGAGCCATGGTGAGAGGTCTGAGCAGCGGAGCCAAGGGTGGGTTTGCCTTGCAGAAAGTTTCTCCAGTGTCTAAGGCGAGTCGTGCACCACTGTCCAAGCTCTCCCTGGGGCTTTCCGCTCCTTCCCTTGGGGGGTACCCACTGAACAGTTTGAGGGCAGCCCGTCGGAGGGCAGCACCTGCGGCGGCACCGTCTGGCAGCTGCCCGCCCTCCCAAGAAGGGCCCTAGGAGCTCGGTCCTTTTGGAGGTGATTCCCTCCCTCTCAGCAGGCGTTACTTGTCACAGGAAGTGGGGCTGAGCATTTACACAGACAGCGCGATCCTTTGAGCCTTATGGCCTTAGGCTTAGTAAAAATGCGTGGTGTAAAAGCTTGCTGCAAGTCTGTATGTCTGTGCTCTGCATGCAGCCGTAATAAAATGGATGCACTTGGTTCATTTTACTCTTGTAGCAAATAACGCATTTCCTGTCAACTAACTTGTATACTGCAGGCATACTGGTAAAACCTGAGCAAATTTTACATAATACTTATTTATGTACGTAGTTTGTTTTACAGAAACTTTCACAGTTTTAATGGTGTAAACAAGAATTCTGGAATGGGTATGAAAAGAAAAACAAACAAACTGCTTCATGACATTTAACTGGAGGTCAGAGTACCTGTTTGCCAAACTGTGGGTATCCTGAATATTGCTGAGAGGTATTTGACCTCTTTTGGAGACAGGATACTGGATTTGATGGACAGTGAGCTGTCACCTAGTGTGGTGTTTTTATGCTCCTGTGCTGCCAAAAAGGCTGTCATTTCAAATAAGGCTTCAGGGAAGTGGCTCATCTTTCAGAGGCTATGAGCATAAAGACTGAGGAGAAAAATGGTTAAATAATATATCACTTCTATGATTTGTCACGTTATGTCAATCCTTGCAGTCAGAAACAGGAGCTAACCAAGTTAAGTGGATGTTTTTGAATTGCTGGGTGTGTAACCCAAGACTAACAAATTCATCCATGGAACTGTTTTGTAGCCATGTAATGAAATTCAGCTGAGACCACAGTGCATTCTAGTATGCCTTGTGAAATCATTGCACAGTAAGTATAATGTGATACAGTTGGACCTATGTTTGGCAACCATCACTTCAAAAAACAAACAAAAAGTGCACACAGACACACTCACACATGCCAGTCCCCAAGAAAAATCAAAAAGTCTGTGAAAAACCCACCTAGAAACACTACAGAAAGCAATCATACAAAAAAGGGTGGAATTGTACAATTAATAAAAACTCTGTGTACAGCTTTGGGGCTTCTACCATAGCTATGGGCCTCAAAGCATTTAGTCATAAGCTCAGTGAAACTAATTACAGCATTTTCATGGCTCTCCATCACTTTTGGATAAAGTACAAAGTACTATTCAGCTCAAGGAATAGGTTTCATTACCTCAGTTTTAAACAGGTGCAAGCAACTGTGTAAGGTGCAAGACTATGTTAGAACTAGATCTTTCAATATTATTCACTAACTTAGCAAACATTTGACTTTGGTTGCTGTAGTAAATTTCCAGCATCTCTGAAAACTTGACATAGCCAATGTGTCTGTAAACACAGTAGACTGAAGGTCATGTAGATAGGCAGCAGGGCAACAAGGGGCAAAGCCTGGGTGTTATGATCCATGGCGTATTTTCACTGAATCAGTTTGAAGAGCTTCTGCCGTAAGCACTTCTCTAAATAACTGGCTCATGAACTCACTGCCTCCTGATGAATCCTTTCCCTCACAGATTTTTTTTCCCCTGCAAATAAAGCAACATGAAAATATTTCTTGAAAGTAGGAACAGTCTGGATGGTTTATAATTTTGTGCTAAGAAACAGAGTATACAATAAATCAAGGTTAATAGGAAGTAGCTTGCTAGTGTTAGTGGTTTAAAGATTGCCTCAGAAGAGTATTTGCCTGGTCACTTGGACATCTTCAGAGTTGTTATTCATTGAGCTACTACCTCATGGCAAGCACAAAAAGTGTGGATACAACAGGCCAAATGGATGCTATAATGAATCAGTAATCACAATTTAGATCAAAATTTGGAAGTGAAAGAGAGTATTCTTCCAACTTCCTTTTTTCAGTTATGACAAAATCCCTTCTTTAAAGTCTGATGTTTTTTCTGAAGGAATAAATGGAAATTAACACTTTGTCTGCTGTGTGCTTATTCTAAATATCTTGCAGATGCTGTATTGCAAGATTCGGTTTAAAAAATATGTCCTAAGTAAGGCACACTTCCTCAGTCTTCTATTTGCAACGCAAAGATAATGGTGATACACTGCCCTTAAAATATCTAAGGTCTGTATAACAAATAACTTTCTATTATTTGAATGTCTTAGTTAAAAAGCTTTGGACAGAGTTTTTTTTGTCATTATTAGAGTTCCATTTTTCGTATGTTCTGTAGGTACTATGCTACTTTCCAGATCATATTTTGTGGCCATAGTACAGACAGACCACGTTTCACAAGTTTAAAGTGATTCTTATTTCTTCACCACATGGTGTCTAAAAATGATGCTCAGTATTTGAATTAGTACCCTTGACTCAGTGAAGGTCTTGGGAACGAAGTGATGGTTCATCAGTCCACTTGTAGAACCAGAATGAATTATTAGATCATCCAGTCTGATTCCCTGACAGACAGGGGAGGGGATGAAAATTTCATCCAATTAATCCTGCACTGAATCTAACAGAGAACACAATATAGCATCTTTGAGTAAAACATGGAAGTATCTTTCAGCGTCATTACTTGCATTGGTCTCTTGTGTTGGTTTTAGAAGGTGAAGATGAATAGCAAGAATATGCAACATGTTCTACAAAATGTTGAAAAAGCCTAGTGATATAACGACCTTGTGAATGTTTTCTTACTTTATACTTATACATGCTGTTTAAAAATACCCACTACAAACAAGCTGTTTGATGAAAAAAGTGCAAGTGATAAACATGGAAATTTTCAGAAAAGCCTTTGATCATTTTTAAATCCATGTTAATTTAGCTGCTGGATTTTCTTCTGAAAGCTTATCTCTTTTAAAGACAGCTTGTGAAGTTATGTCATTACCATTTTCTTCCTGCTTATGTGTAGCCTTTGCTGGCTGAAAATGTGTCCATAAATGAGTGCACTGGGTGCTAATTTGTTTAACGTGAGTGCAGTGTTTTGTTCGGCAGAAAGATTGCTGAAAGACAATAATGACCTTCAAAATATGTTGCACTAAATTAATTTTGGTCCATATGTGTTTAATAGGATTGATAGTTATATGGTGCTGCTGTCATTGAGAGAATACATCAGATATCCAGTGACAGGCGGAAGCGGCCAGGTATGTTGAATCAGCAAACCTTCAGCTATGTCTGAAGATCATTTCCTATGGAAATCACCTACTAACCTATACTCTTCTAGACAGCATTTCAGAGCAGCTATCTCAGAGGGAAAGCGAGTGGGAAAGTGCCTGGGAAAACCAGCCTCCTTAGGCTAATTTTAACCTGGTTAAATACACCATGTGGCTGAACTAACAACGTGAAAGCAATTTCCCTCATGCTTCTTGGTTTCTAGACATTCTGGAAAAGCCCACACTGAAGTCCCGCCTGCACCGTGTCCATGCAGCGTGTACCAGCTCTGCAGTCAGTCAGACATCCTCCTCTGCCTATGGAAAGCACAACCACCACGCAGCAATAACCCACAGAATGGCCTGTGCCAATTAACTGTAGCCGAACCATGGGCTGAAAGCAAGTGTTGCTTTATGTACTGCTCATTTTCTCATCTTATCCTGTTTGCGTAAGCATGTTTTTCCAGTCACTGAGACGTGAAATGAAAGCTGGTTTTCAACATCTGTCACAAGTGAAGGCTGCTTTTGGAGCTTCCTGTCAAATATCAGCCCAGGATAATCTACGTTCTGCCTATCTAATTTCCTATCATGCTTTAAATGGAAATGATATGCTATGCTTTTCCATGGTGCTGTGCACTGTTCAACTGGTGTAGTTCTGTATCCCAGAGGTAGTCACGTTCCAGTGCTGGCTGAAATGACTCACAATGAAGCCATAGCATGCTAAGGTGGCTAGTATCCAGATGATGGCAAATGAGTGTTATTCTTTTACACATTTACCCAGGAGTCTCCCATGCCTGAGGAGAGGGCAGAAATTGTTAAAGCATTTTGAAACTATTAGTCAAAAGTGAATAAATTGCCTATCAATTGGCAACAGTGTAAGGAAAAAAAAAAGTGCAAACATGGGTAGCGTTAGCATGACTTTGTAAAGAACTCCATCAAAACTTCCGAGCTGTTTACTGCAACTCTGTCAGCTGCATGCAGAATTATGGTTTGGGATTTATACTGGATATAGCAGTTCTGTTTTTCCTGCAGGCTACGGCTTCCACAGGATAATCTGTGGGATTTCACAGGAACTGCAGTAAAGAGAATATTAGAATAGAAACTCCTGTATAGACTGTAAGAAAGAAAATTCTGTTCAGATTGGGACTTAATAAATAGAAATATTTTTATAATGCTTTTTGAATATAATTGCTGTTTTAAAAAGCTTAGATTTTTCAGTGAAAAATTTTAATCTAGGAAGAATTTGGTAAAAGTAAAGATTTTACAGTTAAAGCACCAAAGTGAAAAAATCAAGTATGGCCTTTTTTTCTCAGGCTGTTCATGCAGAATTGATGATGATGATGATGATAAATTCTTAAAATAAGACTAAAGATTAAAGAGGTTATTCAAGCTCCTTGTCTCTGAACGCTCCTCAGGACTCATGCTGAAAGTTCTGACTATTCATTTTAATTTGATTAGCTTTTTCCTATAACACAACCCCCCTCCTCTTTCTTAAAAAATATTCATTTGATTAAAGATGTCATCATTTTTCCAAAATGCAGTTCCTGTAATTCCCTGTGATGTAGACAGGAAATGTAGAAATTGAAAAAATTAGAAAAAGGTATCACTATAATTTTAGGTACCCAGTTACCAGCATTACACTTAATGATACTCGTGACCTATTGCATAACAGGCATGATGAACTGAATAGATGTTTTTAAAGAGCAGACACGAGCCCATTGGAAACAGTCTGGGAGCACTGTTTCCTTTACTGAAATGGGCCAATGAAAATCCAATAATTTCTTTCTTAAGCTGCTGTTTTCTTCTCCTTCACTGCTCACTGGCAGTATTTCAACTAGAAGAAGCATGGAAGCCAGTCAGGTCTTTGGGTTCATAAAAGTGATAAGGGCTGTAAAGTCAGCTCAGCTGTACAAACAGATCTGTTGTCTGGCATCACTTCCACTTGGCTGAAGAAGGAAGTCTGAAACAACTGCAGCTCTAATGGTAAAGTATTTGCAAAGAGGGAATAGAACTGGATTCCGTAATCAAACTCAAAACATTTTGATAGTGTTGGGAAGGGATCCTTGCTAATACACTCATCTTGAAACTACAATGAGATCATCGTAAAGAATTTAATGAAATGCATATGTTAATTTAGCTGGAGAATTTTCTGTTCCTTGTTGCCAGTGTTTTGGCAGACCCAGCCTCCTGGAGCAGGGGGAAATGACTTGACCTTGATATTGTGCTCCATCTCCTTAATTTGTGAAAAAGATTTGGTAAGCCTCAGTTGGTAAGGTTATGACAGCTTTGAAAACATAGATGTTTATTTTATTCATGGAATAATAAGCTATGCTTGTTTGTTCTGTCCTCTGGACCAAAGCATATAGAAATTTGTGCAGATCATTTTACAAATGCTGGTGTCTTTGTGGGCTAACATTCTCCTAAGAGCAGAACAAAATGAAGTTTAAAATGTATTCCAAACCCTCAATTTGAAATAACTGACAAGAACCTGTACATTAGTAACTGAAACAACTGTGTGCCTCAGCAGCAGATGGGTGCACTTGGGATTCTACACAGCTGAAATCACATTTGACTGCCTATTTTAAAACTCAGTCTATCAAAATATTAATTTTAGTTTTAAATGTTGCATGTCAGAGTTCAGTCTTGTAGTGTATCACCCTTAAAAGCTACTAGAAAAAAATATGAATCTCTCTTTTATTTCTGCATGGTGCTACCCTGAGCTGCAAACATGATGGGGCTATGCAGCCAAAGTGGGTTGCTGGAACCCAAGTTTCTTCTGTGTCAGAAGGTTAAAGAGCTGGTATTTTCCTTCACTGCAGAGAGCAGGGACAGATGTTCCTTGAGAATATGGCAATAGCAATGTGGGATGCTTTTTTTTTTGTTGTTATGCCAAATACCAAATGCCAATGATAATTATGCAGGAACAATAAATAAGAAATCCATGTAGAAACAGGATACTGTTTCCTCTCTAAGGATGGATTTAGGACTTCTCTGACAGCACACTAACTGAAATACTTCCATTATCCATAGTCCAGTGCAGGATTAGTGTCTCTAAATTTTGATATAATGTGAGGGAACACGAAGGAACACCTGTCTCTACTCAATTTTTTCATCTGTTCTGTGAGATCCTACCAACCTGCTCTACATTAAACACTGAGCCACAGCTGCTTCAATATCTTGATTTCCAGGTATTTCCCACTTAGAAAAGGAACAGGATTGCTTTTAGCCTGTGTAGCACACTCCTCTTTGGCCACATCATAACAGGAGCAGACTGTTGGAAAGAGATCTGTATCAAGAAGGAGACATTAAGCTGGTGTTGATCTTTAATACAATGCTGAAAAGTCTCCTGGTACAGCTCACAGACCCGCATTAGCACTGATGTACCTGGACCCACAAAAATAATCCTCTCAGCATGACTTTTTGTCTTTGTTTCAAAAATAGACCTATATGATGCAAGTCTTATGTAATGGGGAAAACACATGGGAGTTTTTCATGGCCAAAGGGCACCAGCATCACAAGTCCCTGGGAGCAGGAGGTGACGATGACTCAGTCATGTAGATGGGTCAAGCTTGGTGGGCAATGGTAGATGAAGACAGGGGGCATGGGTATGATACATGCATAGCTATGATAGAAATAATATCATTTTACTAGCTACCAGAAATTTAGCAGTTTTCTTTTTGTCTTATCATTGAAAAAAATCCTTTTTGTTTTCCTTTTCTAGTTGTCTTAAACAACCAAACCATCTTGAAACCCAGACCAGGACAACAATTCCAAAAAAATGGGATTTGGGGCTTCTGTAACAAATTTTGAGGGAACCTTTAGTTTTCAGATGTTAATTCCTTTTCAGATGCTAGCCAGTTATTCTCTCACCGCTGACTAACCACTGGAGGACACCTCTCTGATGCCACCCTGCATGGCTAACCATGACATTGGTCTATGCAGCATGACTGAGGAACTTCAGCCCCTTGGAGAAGCCCTGTCCTGTGATTAGCTGTGACCTGTGACAGCAGACCAGTAGACCTGTTCAGGCTCACCACTTCCTTGGGAAGAGTACTCTGTGAGACTGCCAGCCACATTTGTACCACTCTTAATATAGGCACAAAGATTTCTTCATATGAAATTCAAGAATTAAGAAATCAGTATTTACATCTGAATACAGATAAACACAATAATTCTCACTGCTACAACTTTGACTTACTCATAAGCATTTTGCAGTTTGTCAGGGGATTCTGCTAACTCACAGCACATTTCGCACAGCCCCACTGGTTTGGGATGTAATCCTCTGGTAAGTCCTGTGAGAAGCTGGTCTTTGCTGAAATGGATACCACCTCAGAATTTAACAGGAACATAGGTCCCCTCCTTGCTCAAGGAAGGTTATAGAATAAACTCAGTCATGGAGCTTTCTGCAAAGAAGTGAGCCATTGCATTTATTAATTTCTGCTTCCTGTGCTAATAGACTTTAGTCTGACACAGCTTTCCTTTTGCTGCATGAAGATACAGCTACATGGCTGTTGCTGACATTAATGACTTGTTGACTGTAAAGAGAAGCATATGCACTGCACAAGTGTGCCTTGTCCTGGAAGAGAGGTTCATGATGCCAAGTAGTTTCTGGGGCCACATTTCCATTGGCACTTCTCTTTGCAGAGAATCTAACTTAAACAGCTCATCCCCACGTGTTTGAAGGCGGTGTGGGATTATTTTTAACCTGGACCTATTTCCTCATTTGGTTTACTCCACAGCTCTGCAAGCAGTTACACAACTGAGAAAGTAATGAAGGGTGAGGGTTACTTGCCCTCTCTGTGCTGCTGAGAGGAATGTCCATGAAATTGAAGCCTGATTTCTTAGACGTTTTCCATACAGAATACATCTGTAACTTCAAATTTTATACTTTATACAAATGCACTCAGGAAAATGTTGAATGTGTCTCCTCACTAGCTCTTAATGGTGAGTAAGTATGAGGGAGAGTCTGGTTTGGGCGACCTTCTAAATATAACTTGCCAGGAGTGTGAACAAACCATGATACCTGCCTATTTTTATGGGAGAAGATAATAGCACTTATGGCTCATTGCTCTGATAAGACACTGTAAAAACCTTATTTTGTTAAAAAATTGCTAAGAACAGGCCAACAGAATGAAGCCTTTGCAGTTCATGAAATTTAAAGTTCTTGCTAGTTCAGTGAATCCACTATATTGCTATTTAAATTCTGTGGAAAGACTGAGAGCACTGATGAAGCATGCAACTTCAGAAAAAAATATTTGTGAGTCTGCCAGTCAAAAACTTTGATGCCACTTAAAGGCATTAAAGAAATCACAGTGCCATCACAAGTTGCCTCTGAAGAACTTTTCCAACTGAATGGCCTCTTTCTAAACAATATTCTTAGAATCCAGAGAAATTTCTTTGTCTTTGAGGGGAGATTGGTGATCCTGTGTTAGGAAGATGTGCATTAGTTCCACTGTTAGTTGAACTTCAAATGTTCGGGTGAAAGCAATCGAATTCCTTTTCTTTTCTTTATGGAGTGTATTGCTCCTATTGACAAGAGGAATGATAACAGGGTGGTTAACAAGTTCCTGTTTCTCATTTATTTGCAAAGAGGTTCTCTTACATTCTCAACTTTCTATATATCTGGGATGCTAGATCTGTTAATGAAATCTGTACTAGATAACATGATTTTCCTCCAAGGTATAATTCATTTCCTAGCAGAAAATATGGTGGGATATTCATACATTCTTCTGGGGATCCTACATCCATGGCAGCAGTGGATCTACCTCCAGAAGGTGAAACAGAGTGCTTAAATTAGATTTCCACTCTTTCACCACTTAGAGTCCTTCTCTCTCCATTCCTCTCTCCTAGAGAGAAATTTTGAAGGGAGATCGTGAGGCAATCATTAGCCTTTCTCATTACTACTTGATTATCTGTAAATTTACCTCTCCAGAGGAGAGGTAGTTACAAACAATGGAGAGGAAAATTATGTCTTGGCCTTTGTATGGCTGCCAAATTCTCAGGAAGTTACTCTAGCTCAAGAACTTCCTCCAGGTAGAGGCATGAAGCAGAGAGAAAACTCTGCTTCTGTGACTGCTTCTTCCATGGGGCAATAGTGTGAAGGTGAGAAGCATTTTTTAATGGTACTAACATTTTTCTTTTAGGCCAAGAACAATTTTTAGAATGTGTGTTATAGCACTGTCTTACAACTGGTACCATAGCAGTCTCATTCCTTTAATACAAAGTTCCTCTGAGTATAGAAAAAGGCAAATTTAATGATTTGCTCCAGGTCATGTGGAAAGTCTGTGGCAGAAAGGGCACCAGAGTTTAGGTCTCCTGACTAAAACTTTTTCAGAGCAGGCTTTACTGCTTCCTATAACCAAAAAATGAATGACACAGTCATAATATTAAAAAAAAAAAGAAACATCAGGTTTATTGCCTTTAAAATAGGCAGATGGTTGTTTGTCCTCTGTTCTTTTCCACTGCCTCAAAAAGAGAAAGTCATCAGTCCTTCTAAGTACCCATTTGCTCTAACTTTGCCTGTTGGTCAAAGCTTTTACAGATCAGTCAGTGTTGGCAGCTTACAGTGTTGGCAGTTTACAGTGTTGGCATGAGGTGCCAATTTGGTATCAGGCTGATGACTGCTTGCAAAATGATAACTCAGAGCCCTTGCAATGGGTAGGGTGCTTTCCCTGCGTCTCCAGGTGTGCTGGCTCAGCCTCACGGCACGCTGCTGCAGCCGTACGTGGCAAAGGCGGCGAGCTGAGCCTGCACCATGTTGCAGCCTCACACACCGGTGCGCAGTGCTGTCGCTGCAGCAGTAATGGCGACAGTCGTGAGTGTCTTGTGGGCCACATGCAATCCGAGTGCTGCATTCTCCTTCCCACAGCAATCCTAATGGGAGCTTTCAGGTGGCTCTGATGGGAAGGAAAGGCACAGGTTGTGGAGAAAGGTTACAACAGCTCTACAGGAATGTGCTTATCTTTAAGTGAAGAAGTGTCCCATGTTGTTGTTGTTAATTTTTACTCAGGGAAAGGTGACAAAATTCATATCCATCACACCTGATTCCACACCAGAACCAGCAATTAAAACTTGTGCAACAGCATGAGGGGAAACAAGATGTTAGTAAAAGCCTCCAGAATAGGCCAGGAGGGCAGGGGAGGAGAGCTTTGTAGGCGGTCAGTCAAATAAGAAGAAATGGTTGTATAATTGATATATTCAGTTTGGAAAGGAGTGGATGACTAAAGGAAATACAGAAGTAGATAAATGCCACCTGTTTGGTTGACGAATATAATGGAAATACATTGTGAGGCACGTAGGAGTCCTGACTTAAAAAGGGCATTTTCCCAGCTTTCCCAAGCAGCAGTGTCTGAGATAAAGTTGCAGGGAAATCAGAGCCATGTCTTAGGTAGCAGTGCTCATGAAACCCCTTCTAACCAGTGTGGTTAACACTGATCTTCCTATAGATCTGCTTATGAATTAAACCAGTCACTCAGACTTGTTGAACCAATGGAGTCAGTTGGGATTAACTGAGCAGAATTTATCATACAATGTCTTTGCAATGACACTGCTGAGAAGAGGCTATTAGCTTGGTGAACCTCTTTACAGAGCTAGGGAGAAGAAGTGAAAGCTCTACAAATCACCAGTATATTGCGTGTGTACACTTAGAGACACTGCTGTGGGAAAACAGAGTCCTGGAAAACAATGCCAAAAAAAATACTGAATAAAGAACTTGAGCACCAACATTTTAGTTGTGGATGATTAGGATGTTTCCAACTAAGAAGGCAGCACGAATCTTAAGAGAAAAATAATTTAAAAGAAAATGTATATTTTTTCACAGAAGATGGAAGAGATTCTTATCATCACCCTGAGCAGGTAAATACTTGAGTGCAAGAATGTTTTTCAGTGTGTTTTGTCTAGAAAATGAAAGGCAGATTATTTCTGACACTTCTCTCCCTTTTGCAGACTAATACTCTGCATTTGCTCTTCAGTGATATTAACTGTTCAAAGCAGCGTTTGTGCTTCCACAGTTTTTTTTCAGCACAGCATACTGACTGCTGAAGGAAAATATGCTGCAGCTGCCAAGAGAAGAGGCAGCCAGCAGTTCTGCTCCATCACTGGGAATTCTAAGAGCTCTGACTATGCCCCAATGAATCAAAAAAACCAACCAAACAAATCCAAGCCCAAACCCCCCAAATCAAAACAACAAAAAAAAGGGTATACCTTGTGACTCTAAATTTGCAGTTAGTGTTGATTCTAGGAGCCCTGGGGAAAGGGGAAAGAATCAGCAAATGTTCTCACCTCCCAGAAGAGGGGAAGCAAATGGGGAGCAGGGAGTTTTTGTCAGTGCAGTGGCCTGCACAGCTTCACTAGCCCAGGTGTGGGGCTACTCAAATATTGCCCTCCTGGCTCCAGAGGCCACCTTCACGTCTCTGCACAGCGCTATGCCGTGGCTCATGTGATGGTTGGCTTGGGGCTGGTTCAGATGTTGTGGACATGCTTCTCTCCCACAGGGAGGTAAGAGGTATGTAGCACTGCTTTCTGTTGTCACAGGTGAGAATGCAAATGTGGCCTTGCATCCATGGAAAACTACACAGAATAGCACCACCTGACAGTGTCCTTCCTCCCTGCGATATGGGATTAGTTACTCAAATCAGTTCACTGTACTAATGTCAGTGCAAGTCGAAAGTTCAACGATCTTTCCGATATTGACACCCAGATGCCTCACATTTTCCCCTCAGCCTTTCCCTTGCTTTCGCCATGTGCACAGAGTGAGTGTTGGCTGTAAAACCTACCGCAAAGCCATGAAAGATGATCAGTGGCATGCAGGCTGCGTCAGCTACAATGTGCCGCAGCTGCACCTGTCCGGTGTTATAGAGAAGTGAGGACAGACCCCTGTGGGGCAGGATACTGCAGTGGGGTCCTCTCCCCAGGTACCTGCAATGGGGAACCAAGCCCCACTGACTTCCCTACATGCAGTCTATGCAGTACCTTGAAATCAGCAGCAAAGCAAAAAGTGAGCTCGGAGCCCTGAACTTTTATGATGGTTTGGTCCACTTATCAGTGGAGCGCAAGCTTCCCCCAAGTCTGGGGTGCCAGCTGGGGATGGAGGTTGCTGCAGACTTTCTCAAATTCAGGGCAGGAAGGGGTCCCAAGAGCTGGGGAGAACTTTACAAATGACCTGGCTGGCATGTATAAGCTTCAGCGGAGTTGAAATCAGACAACATTAACCTCTACCGCAGGACTCTGCATATTGCCCTAGTCAGTTTCCAGTGCAAAATGTACTTGCATCTTCAGATATACCTAAATGTATAGGTACAATTCACAGCAATGAATTCTGACCTGGGAGAATCACAGTAACTTTAAAAAAATCAGGGCAAAAAACAACATGCAATTAAGCAGTAACTACTGCCAACTGCTCCAGAGTCCAATTAGTCCCACAAAACTCTCCTTGGTAAGTTAAAATGCACAGCAACTTCTGTTCCCTTTTGCAGTAGCCAGTAGTTTTGCCTATCCATAGATAATAATGTTTCGTTCCGGTATATATAATCCCATTCCTGTGAAAGAAATTCCATTATACAACAGAAGTCTTATCTCCCTGGTGTCTATCTGGGACTAAAATTTGAAATAGTTTTTGTTTTTAAATATGTTGGTCAAAAAGAAGGGAGATAAGACAGTACTGCTTTCTTTCACTGTGAAATAGTAGTATATTTAGTGTAGGAAGGTGGGATCTCTTCAGTATTTGCGTCTTTTACAGACATATATGTATTGGGCAACTGATTTCTTCCCTATTAACTCCAGCTGAGCCATTTCTCATCCCTAAGGGTCTAAGGAGAACTGAGTGCCTTGTTTGAGTCATTGAAGGGAAGGAGACAAAGCTGTATTAGTGCCTGGAAAGGTCTAGAAAAATAAGTATGTATATTTACATGCATATAAAGGCAATAAATACTTAGCTATCATATTATTTGATAGCTAGAAATAAATAGCGGATGTCCTGCAGGGCAGGGGAGGTGAACAATGTTTGCAACATTTGGCTGTGTGTCTCCTGAGCACTTTTGCCATCTCTCATTCTTCCTTCCTCAGGAGTGGTTTCATGCTCAGTGAGCATAGCACAGGCATATGCCTATGCATACACAGTATCCCTTACCCAGATTTCCCAAACAGCTGGATCTTACTTGTGCTACAGTGAGGTGAATCTGAATTTCCATCCTGAGGCAGCTACTGGCCCAAGCAATTCATTCCACTCTGACCGCAAAAAGAAAGTGGCAGTTTTCTGTGCTGCCTGAAATCCTAATTAGCTTCCAAGTGGAAAGAAAATATATGTGTGTCTTCAAGCTGCTTAATTAACTATAGTAGATGCATCAAATGGCAGTAAAGCTTCCTTAGAAAAAGTAAAAATGGAGGTCAGAAGAGTGTAGCTAATCATATGTGGAAATAAGATGGTAAAGAAGCCAGAGGAAAGACAGAAGCTACCTTTTTCTTTTTCTTTTTTTTTCTGGTCTGCAGTCTTGACTGTGGGTAGCTCCTCAAGCACCCATATGACAAGTACACCCAACCTCCTTATTCTCAAGCAAGAGAATCTCAGAGTGATTCAAACATGCAAATATTCATGTTGTGGCTGTTTGTTTTTTATTTTCTTCACCAGGCTTTTCGTTATCAGATCCTCGCTACTGACTGTGATCTTGTCCAACTGCCTCGAAAGCTGCTGAGGGTTTCAGGGCCAGCACAGCCGGACCACAGGCAGCCTCTGTGTGGAAATGGGTGCTGCTGCTGGGACCGTTTCTCCCTGCCTTTGCGCTGGTACGACCGCCCTCCTCTCCCATTCACAATTGTACAACATCTCCATGGCAACTGCAGTAGTTATGCATTTGGGAAAAAATTATTACTGATAAAGCATTTTTAGCTGTGTAAGTTGCTCCATCAAGCAAGTAACACCAGAGGAGTCAGCATCGCGTGGACGAGCAGGTGTCTCCGGACCACAATGAGCCCAATTCTGTGAATGGGAGAAGCTCGCCACAAATGAATACTCTTATTTTCTGCGTGTTTGCTCTTCCTGCACAGGGACCTAGTTCTGAGCATGAAAAGCAGCCGTTCTCCAGCTGTGTGCATGGGAAAATCTAGTCCCACAATGCCTGTGAGTGGAAAGCAAGGTTCAAGTAAAAGTTCAAGCAGGAGATGAAGATCTGCACACTCTGTTTTGCAGCACATGTTTCAGAACTGCTCTGGCCAGAGCCTACCCATCAAGCCTCTGTGGACTGATGAACCTTTTCTTTTATTCTTTTTTTTTTTTTTTTCTTTTTTTAAACTCCCCAGAGTTTAAGGATAGAGAGGTCAAGCCAGAACTTATCTGACTTAAAAAAAGATCTTTTTCTATCAAGAATTCTGCATTTATAGGTTTTATTATATTTTGATTATTTTTAAATATCTTCAGTTATCTCTACTATGTGTTTTAGAGAGATATGGATATAAATTCTTCAGCTGTTTTTCCTGTAGTAGCCAATTTGAAGTCTATTGCACAATGTAGGAAACAAGATAGTACTCGTTGATTTTGTGCCATTTTATTTTTGAAGTTTAAATCTCTCTCAAACACGGGACTCACAGTTTCACATAACAATAAGTGATTGATCACTTCATCATGGTCAGTGCCACGAAACTTCTGATGAACTGCTGTGGACTGTAACGGAGGCATGCTGATACTGTGTTTTATTGTAGAGTGCTTCCTTTGGTGTCTTGCTGCTGGCAGGCTGTATTTCCAGGCTAGTTCAGGGCAGGACATTGATTTGGGATTGAGGAAAGCTAGCACTCAACACCAGTTTGGCTACAGACTCAGTGTGACTAATTTTGTGCAAGCGGCTGGACCTCTGTTTAGTGTCATACTCTCTCTGTCAGTGAGGGACTGGGGAAAGGCAGGGATGCCATGGGGATGAACGTTTTACAGCCTGTGAGCATTTAGGTCCCATATAATAATATAGCTCAGTAAACAGAAGTGAAACTGCAAAACATAACACTGTGTTCATAGGTCCTGCTGACGGCAACAACAAAGAAACTTTGCTCATAGTGAGGAGAGATGCTCTAATTCATAGATAACTGTTCCCTATATCAGATCCTTTATATCAGGAAGATATACAGAAAAATTATCATTTAGTTATTTGAAACGGCTTGCTGTAAAGACGTATAAGAGCTTGGTAGCTTGGTGATGTTGTATCTAGAATTTTTTCTAATACAAAGTTCTGTTATTTGCTCTCCATAATAAAAATATGGGCAATACAGATATACTTAGTAATTGCTGTTTGTGCATAACAACCATATCTTTTCATTTGGAGGTGATATTGTTCAAAAACAAAAGATTCTGAAGTAAATTCTGATAAACTAAACATTATGTGTTTTTTTATCTGCTGGCATGTCTTCTGGTGCACAAGGCATTAGAAATATGACACCCGAAATTGAGGTCTGTTTGTGTCCTATTTTATATACCAGCACACTTGCTTTTATGTACAGAACATTTAATATAATTGTCTGTAGAACTGAATCTCAGTTAGTTTGGAAAGCTTTGTGTATAGATAATATATATTTTCAAATATATGTTTTAACACGATAGTTTCTACTTGGCTTATTATCCTTAGAAACTACCTCCTCTGAGCTGCCTGTCAAGGCGGCATCCCTCTGAGGTTTTTGAGTCTTAAAGGAAAAGAAAAAGCTAAAGAAGAAATCTGCAGCCTCGTCTCACTGGATTAGTTTAAGCCATCTTGCGGTGCCGGCACTGCCGATGAGACCGAGCCTTTCACGGCCTGGGACACCAGCAGGACATCCTGTTGCAGTTTAGAAATCGCCCCCTTCGCCCCTTGCCTCCCCATTAATAAAACAAAGGGACCCACGAAATAATCTCTGACAGAAGAGGCTGCTCAGGCACTGATTGTCACCCTGGCGTCAGGCCAAGCCCAGTGTGCCACAGAAATGGACCCAGGAGGGGAGCTGCTGGAAAGCAGTCAAAGAGCACCAAAAAGGGAAGTCATTAAACTACCACCAACAACAAAACTCTCATTTGTTCAGTTTTCTTTTCTTTTTTGCTTGTTCTCCCCCCCCTTTTCTTTTTTTCTTCTTTTTTTAAAGAACAAATTCAATGCAAAACTTTCCTCCAGGCTGTAATAAAAGTCTGAACTTGCTTGTTTCTGTTTCCTCAGTGCTCCTGCTGCTGCTGTTTTGTTTTAGTTGTAGTTTTTCTGAATTTTTGCATAACTTGACTTCCTTAGTTAAAATAAATAAATAAATAATGATGAGGCTGTGAGATCCTCACAGAATCAAAGAAAAGTTTTTGAACAGCAGAATGAGTCTTGTAAGTGCTTTTGTGATGCTACCTTTACAGTAGCAGAATGGTTTATTTGTTCTCATTTGGAATATAATAGGGAAGGGGGAAAATGGCATTTTTTAAAATCTGAGGGCTGGTTCCTTGCTGGTGGAACTGTTGTCACTAAATAGAAGAGCGTGGAGATAGGTTGATTTATTCTAGCTGAGGGTCTGTACTTTAATTATTTTTTAAATGTAAAGAAATGTAAATATTTTGGGGAAAGTAATTAATATTAAATTGTAAATAAGTAAAATGTGTGTATACTGGAAAATTGGAAGGGATGCCATTGTAATAAGGATTTTACCTCATTAGATTAAAAAAGGGTTAAATTATATGTAAACCTACACATAGTGCTGGAGCTCTGTCCTTTTAGGCAATAAAAGGAAAATTGACTTCCAAGAAAGTAGTGGTTTGTGTGGCATGTCGCTGAAAAAATAAAGTAAAATAACACTCACTCATCTCAGCAGAAGATGAGACTTGCATATATATTTTAACAATGATTGGCTCAAATGATAGTAATGGCTCAATAGTGAGGGCCTAATAAGCAAAATTAATCGAGCAAGTAGTAAATGTTTTGGCAGATAATGTTTACTTTTCCTTTTCGTAAATTCTGTTTTTAATTAGCACCAGGATGCTTCCTCTCTAGCCATTTGGAGTGCAGCTTTGGGACGGCTCCTTTGATACCACACAGCACTTCTGGTGGCTGTTCACTTGTCAGTATTTGGCATTGTGGAGGAAAGATGCAACTTGAGATATCTCCTAACATATGGCCCAAAAGGAAAAGCTTTTTTGGGAGGGGAAGGAACTGGGGGTCCAACTGATCAAAAGTATTGTAGTGAATCTAAAAATATGTTTTGAGAGTAGCTTTTCTCATAGCTGGCACAGCTACATTTTTCAATGACAAGCTGGTAAGTATTCTGAACAGACGAGGAACATTCATCCAGTGCAGCAAAACCTTGTGCTTTTGGAGGGGGACCGTATTTCTCTGTGTAGTGCCTGAAGGGCGCAGAGAGGGGAGCAGAGCATGGGGCAGTCTGTGTGAACCATGGCTACCAGCTTCACATGTGCACCTGAAGTGCTTCCAATGACCATTTGTTTTGTGACTCATGCTTCACCGCAGATGCAATTTTGCATAGACAGTAGAACTTTGCAACCTAAATCCAAATTTGCCTCTGCAAGGAATCCTTGTTTTAAGCCAATTAAATCTCAAAAACACTAACTTAAGCTAAGGGACAATACTGGGTTGACTCATTTGGGGTCTTGGGGGCTTGAACGGTAGCTGGAGCTAGAGCTGCTCACAAAGTCTGGTCTTCAGCCAGCTTTTAAGGAGGCATCTAAATCCAGCAGTATAGATGCACGCATATGGCTTGCAACTGGGCATCCAAAATAACACCTCCAGCTTAAGTTTTGGTAGCTGAATGCACAAATAACTCTGAATGGATTCAGCAGCCTGGATTTCAGATCCTAGTTAGTAAATTGGTGGTTATAAAACCAGTACATTTACAGGGGTACCTAGTAATACGTGCCTTCAGCATTGGTTGACTTTTTCTCACACTGTTGACGTTGACATTTTCTCACACTGTTGACATTAAGTTTTGTCTCTAAAGTGGAATCCTTTTGTGCCTTCATCAGTTTTGCTTTTCACAACCCCTTCTACAGAGTGTTTTTCAATAACATAATCTCCATTGCTGCTGACAGCAATTTCTTTTTTTTTTTTTTAAGATCCGCCACCTTCTTTTTCCTGTTTCTCAACTTTGTTTTAAGCTGGTGTTTCAGGAACAGCCAGGGGCTTCAATTCAGCTATACTTTGTCTAGACATTGCACAAAGAAAACAGCACTTTTTGGAAAAAGCTGTTTTGGTGGGTAAGGGTTAATGTGTGGGTAGGGGAGGTGGAGAGAACAAAACTAAGAGGCTGTAAGTGATGACTTTGCAGCGCACCTCATTGTGCTCATATATTATTCTGTATCTGCACAGCTTGTCACCTGAAGGTACTGTTCAGTTCTCCGTGTTCCCTCAGTGGATGGAGCCACTTCTCCGAGGACTGACACAGCAACAGCAGAAGATGCTATTAGGTACAATAACATAAGCTGTTTCCAACAGCTGCTTTCTAAGCTACAGTGCTGTGAATATGTAAAAGTATAGCACAGACTGTCTCTAAAATAGGATGTACAGCATGTGTGCTTATAACAGGACAGGAGCTGATGGTGCCTAATTATGGTCAAATGCTGTTGACTCTTCTCCACGTTGCTTAGGTAGCTGGTTACAACTCTCCTTGCAAGACCTCTGTAGTTGCCATCGACATCTGTTCAGACCAAACACTGGGCAGGAATTTGTGGCCACTTTTGGCTATGTTGATTTCCTGTCATTAGGACTTCAGGACAAGGGCAGATGCAGAAGCCATCACTGATCAGTGCAGTTTCTGGTAAGTCAGCAAGTGGGGCTTCATGTGGTCAAGCAAACAGAAGACAGCAAACCACATTCTGGTCTAGAGTCAGCACAACAGCAGTGGTCTCCTTGTAAAGTAATAGGAGAGAATGGATGGACAACAGAGGAATGAGGCATGTTTTGACCCACCTGTCTTTAGGCTAAGCTAGTGGACTTCTAATGCCTTCTATTTCTTCCGATCAGTCCAGTAGTACCTGTGCATGGCATCCTTCTCTTCCTCCCAGGAGTTAACAAAGACACGCATATTGAGTGGGCTACTTGTACGTCCAGGTGAGGGTTTAGGAGCCTGAGGTCCTGGACACTGAAACAGAGCTAGCACTGGTAAGAAAATTGCAGCTCCCTTTCTTCAAAAATATCAACCAGATTTGAAATGAGATTTCCTGAAAGAAACAAAAGAGAGAGGGTCAAAGGGCTAAGGACATGTGCACAATATGAAAACCAATGTTCAGTGTCCTAATCACAGACGTGGCTGTATCAAGTCAGTCTTTCCTCTTAAAGCTGTTCCATAAACATTCACCAGAAAACTTGTCTTGGCCCAGGAAAGTCTTCAACAGGAAAGTGTTTAAAAATCAAGGCGCGTTTGTAAAATATTTTCATTTCTGAGGCTGAATATTTTTCTATATGAAAAGCCTTGCTTGGTTTGTTCCGTTTTGTCTCGCTTTTCCAAAATATTTTGTATTAGTCCTTAGCCATCAGAAGAACCTGAAAACATTCAGACTCTAATCACAGCACAAATTCCTTTCTCAGGCAGCCTAGGCAGGTTGAAGCAGGTGGCTATACACTAGCTGGAGAGATATGAAATGACTGCAGATGGCTGAGGGGAGGGTTGCCCAGCCTTCCCATCCGCAGGTGGCACAGGCTGCCGCGTGCCTGTCTGCACCCCGCTTGTGGTGGGAAAAGCTTGCTGCAGCCACTTTTCCCATTGCTGCCCTGTTTCCCTGCTCCTGACCTGGCTCAGGTGGCCTCACCCTGAGCCAGAGGAGTTTTATCCCCATCTCCCCTGCTTTCTGGGACTATCTGTTGACTCTCTTTCAGGTCCTTTTTATTCTGCTCTTCTTGAGTCAGCACTGAAAGGACCGAGGAGAGCAGGGTCTCCCAATCAGGCATATGGGGACTGGGCAGACGACAGGCTGCCTTTGCTGTGTGTCTCCTTTGGCTCCTTAGAAGAAGGCTTGCTTGTTCCTAATGCATGGCAGCAAAAGAAAGTCTCCTTTGGGCAAGACTGACTGCTGCCATTCTGCCTGACCAATGCAATGTGCTAATAGCAGCAACTTTAAGCAAAAATTCTCATCACTATTAGTTAGACCTATCTTTTTACTTGTGGTCTGGTTCTAGCCACTCCTGCTAAAAGCCTCATTGAGGGGAAGAAATGAAAATACTATGATGGATTGACTTTAGTCCTATTTTTTGGAATAGTTTATTCCCCTTAGTGCACGTATATATGCTATTCCTCCTCTCTTCATCCAGCAGCCCTGCCTGTGATTATTGAAGCTGTCACTGCTTCAGAAAAACATACAGCAGCGCATGCCCTTCTCCAAAATGCTCAGTTCTCTTTCTTCAGCAAACAGTGCTTTCTTGTTCCTGTAGCTATGACCCAGTCTCTTTTCTCTTTGTATTGTGTTATACATGGTTTGTCTTACCAGGAGCTGCCTGTAATCTGAGTCCTAATATCTCCCTGCTGCTTGATATCCTAGGTGAGGAGAAAACCCCTGCTTTCTCTACTCTTTCTGCCTGTTTGCTGCAACTTCCCACTTCACTACTAAATTTTTACTACTTCTGTTTGTTCTTCAAAGTAAAGCAACTTCAGGCATTATTATTTGCTGCAGATGCTTTTAGCTGTCAATTTTTTTCTGTTGAAAAAGCTGGCTTATTCTTCTTAGCTGACAAATCAATGCAGCATTGGGAAACGCTGCTCCAAAACAAACCACTGGAAATAGTACCTCTCCGGTTTTGTACAGTGCTTGTGGCCACCAGCTACTGCTACCCCTACTCGACAATTTGAGAAGCTGAGGCACAGCAAAGTGAAAATGTTCTGTTCCTGGCCACCTGCCAGGCTGATGGCAGAGCAGTGGTCAGCACCACAACAGCTTTCTGAGTATCAGGCCTGTGCTGTCACCCTGAGCTCATGCTGCTTCAAGGTATTTTATGACTAGTCTCTCATCTAAAGACCTTTAAAGGCTGGCCATGAAGTGAACTGAGGTTGGGTTTAATTCTGAGACTCATTTCTTCATGCAGGACAGTGAGCTTTAGAGGGAGACGTCTGAGGAGACCAAAACGGGACTCTAGTACATGACATTAGGGACTGTGTGCTAGACTAGGGCATCTAAATACATATGTAAGTCCCTATTTCCGCACGTACATGCCTAGCTGTTTTCAGAATTCCTTCAAAGGTGTGCTTCTGAACTTAAAAATCTGATCTCCATGAGCTAACTACGGTTCAGGTCTCTGACTACCTTATGTAGAGAAAGCTGTTATGCTGTCAAGATGACTTCTGGTAACTAGTCACCTGTATTTGATACAACCAGAAAGTTATTGATGGACCAGTTGCACTTACTGTTCTTGCATTGATGATAGTGCTTTTATTTGGTTTAGATATATTTTACCTAAACAATGTAATCACTTTGCCTTGTAGTTATCTTTCTGCTTGTATGAATTACTGTTTATTAGTTATCAAAAAGAGGAATGCCAGTGGTCACTGCAATGAACCATGGTCAACCAGGTGGGAAGACCAAAGGCTGATAACACCCTTTATCATCTATAACTTCACTTATTTACAGGGTCTCCAAAAGGACCCTGTGTCTCCTAACAATAACAGGCATTGTGTCATACAAGGGACCATAGTAAATGTGTCCGGATTATTTTCCTTCCTAAGAGAATGAGTTTTATGTACATAGTGCCCATGTATGCTGGAACCCAGCAAAAGGATAATATATTTCTTCCCTATGCCTGTTGAAATCTGGAGCAACTCTGACTTCCCTGGCAGCTCCCTCCTCCTCACCCCTCTCTCTGAGCTTTGGGTAACGAGGTGACAATAAGGAGATTCGGTGTGTTTCTTTTCTGTTTCTTACCATACTTTGCCTAAAGAAGTGAGCACTCCAGTTGTACATGCTGTCATGTAGCCAAAAGACAACTCTCGCCTAGATGCCTCTCCTTCACATCTGCTGAAATTTTCATTTATTATTGTGCAATTTACACATGTTCCCTTCTGGCCTCAGATATTCAGCAGTAGAAAGAAGCTTTCTTCTCAGCATTTTCTCTCACTGGAAAATATTTGGCACTGTTCAAGCTACTTTTCCGCTCACCTCCATAAGAAACTCATTTGCTTATGGAAGGGAAGAAGTCATATGGGAGCATTTGCTTAGTTCTAGCGTACACTGGCTTTGTGCTAACAGACCCCTTCCAAACCTCTTGAGCAATATTTCAGATTATCCCTCAGCTATTGCTGTGAGCTACATCTAGTGTTAGCTTCGCTAGAGGGAAATAAAAGCTGAAGCAGACTGGATAGATGCTCTTCACACAGTCTGTCATGACCTCTTGATCATCAGATACTTGATAGTAACGGTGGCTTTTCAAAGAGCAAACATAGGTCAGGTATGCATTTGGCAGATCCTTATAAAGCAGCTGAACTGATTCCAGGAAAGAATTTCTTCCAGCTTTGACCTTTTGCCTTTGGTTTGCTGCCCATACATCTGTGAGCAGAAAAGCTCTCCAACCATGACAGAGGTGCTCAGGACCTGTGCAGACACTGGCACTCCCTGCATTACAGGATACCTGCCTACTCCCTGGTGCAGGACTGAAACTGCTTGGAAGCTTGAACGTGCAGCGTGGCATCACTGTCAGATGCAGTCACTTGAAGAAAGGAGCTGACGTATGGTGGTATTTTGCCAGGACACAAATAACTAAAAAGATACTAACAAAAGCATGGCCACCATATGGCCAGGGAGCTGTATGTAGCATTAGAAGTGACTGCAGTTTGACAGCAGAGAGGAGTGATATTAACATAAAGATTTCCTTGCTCCTGTTAATGTCTGCCCCCTCAGCTCTACCAGTGCAAATGGGATTTTAAATGAAGAACTCTTTTGGTTAACATTTTGTTTCAATCATCCACCTCCTGATTTGGGCAACAGCACTCGGACCAGCGTTAGTTGCAAAGGCATCGCAGAAAGGATGACGCAGGGACAGGGCAGGCAGCAACCGTGAGGACACTTCTCCTGCACCACTGCTGAACATGTTATGCTACTGCTGTGGTCCTGCACTGTGTCCCAGGCTGCACAGTTTAGCACGGTCTTGCAAGCAGCAGCAGCCAACACACAAACCAGCTGAGCAGTGCCACGACTTGGCTGATGAATGAGGTGGAGAAACTACAGACAGGTTCAATAAATATCCCTTCAGCCTTCCACATGAACGCACTTCAGCTGGGCATGGGCTGCTGTGGGTCACCCTTCCTGTCCTGCAATGTGCACAGCAAGTGGTGGGACTGGCCACCAACACAGCCCCATCTGCTGACTTCAGCCTTGTAAAACACTTTGTTGTGAATATGCAGATATTAAGAGCTGTTTTTTTCCTACTGGACCACAGGCATGTCTGTTGTATGGCCTGTGTGTCCAGTCCCAAGAAGAAGTATGTAGAAGAAATCCCTTGCAAACAGGCTGCAAGCCAAAACTCAGTGTGTGGGGGGGTATATTATTCAAAAAACACCACATTACAAATGTACTGAGAAACTGTCATCTTTTAGAGGACAGTTCAAAAACAAGGAACGACTGAATGAAGATTATTATGCATTAGTGACTTTGGTCTATTGCAGGTATGCATAGTTGCCAGAAATAGCAGGGACCGGGGCATAGCACAGTGCAGTATATAACTCTTGAGGTAACACTTCAGCTTTGATACTGCCAGCTTAAAACTTGCCACTAACTCATTTCCAAAAATACTGGGCAGTGTATGGCCTCATTTAGGCAAGCCACGCAACATATTTGTAGTAAGTGCTCTGGGTAGCAAAGGTCTCTTCATCATGATTTACAGATTTACAAACATTTTTCAAGGTTTTTATTGAAGAGAGCAGGGATGACTAATGGGGAGACTTCCACATGCTTTGTGACAGCTTTGCGTATTAGCACACCAGCAACCTTTTGAAGCCTTGGCCCAGGGAGAGACCAGCTGAAGTGCAGCGCAAGCAAACACATCCCTGCAATCCCCTGCTGCATGCAACCAGCGCACAGCAATTTGTTTGCTTGTTTGAGGGAAACTCTGGCCTAAACAGAAACCCTGGCCTAAACAAAAACCCTCATCTTGCCAAGTGTTATGTTCTCACTACAGTCTGAGTCCTGCTATGAGATCCCTGCAGAGGCTGAATCTGAAACATTGCTTCTTGGCAGTGTCTTTGGGAGCAAATCTGATGAATATTGCCAAAGGTGGGTAGTTTCAGTAATGCTCTTTGGTAGAGAGAGGGAGTACCATGAATTCTGGAGGAGAAACACTAAATTTAGTGGTGCTATTAAATATGCAGAAGGTGTAATGAGAGATGTGTCAGCAAGCAACATGGTCCACAGTGCCCATTGCTCTGGACAATAACTGCTGTTAAAATAGTTCTTTCTCACTCAGGCCTGCAAAGCTGTGCCAACAACAACAGTTTTGGGAGATTATTGCTGCTGGCTGTTGTGAGTGTCTTAACGGGATGATAAATAAAAAGGTTATAGAAGAAGTTTTGGTATGTGTTATAATTCCTAGAATTGAAATAAATAAAGCCAGTTGCAGAAAACAATCTGTTTTCGCTTGGGCTCTTAATGGTCTTAATGATCCTGGAATAAGGAAAGTTAGTTAAAAAGAATAAATAAATTGCCCAGATAGGATGAAACATGTTTGTTCATGAGCAGAAATACTTGTCACTGAACGGGTGAATGAGAAGTACTGAAACTAATAACCTTATGTTATTCAAGGGCTTGAATAACATTAGTGACAATTTGGGTACTGTTTTTTCCCTGCTTAAACAAACAAAAAATTACATGCTATGCTTTGAGTGAACAAGGTCTGGCCTGTAAAACAAGCCACTACTTTCAAATAAAGTATGAAATGAGAAAATCATAGTCTTTAATGTGAGGAAATGTGGCTTATATTTGTTTTTGTTTCCTTTTAGTTTAGGTTTGAGTCTTTATTACACATTGGTTCTTGCACTTCATTTTAACCAAAGAGGCTGAAATTTATATGCTGGACAAAATAAGAGCGACATGTTAGTCAGATGGTTTGCTGAGAAACACATGAAAATTTTGATTGAGCAAATATCCTCTTTCATGAGTACTGTTGTATTATAAGTAATTATTTTCATAGGCATAGCACTATATTCTCTTTGTTGTTTATTTCTTTTTGCATATTTGCATCAACATTTGATTTAGTTAGAAATAGCTCTCCTTTTTACTTCCTTTTGTAAATAATAGGCTTTTCTATCACATAGTAGCATAGACATTCACTGGTATTTATATAACACTATGTGGAGCTAGAAGGAAAGCATATATCCAGGAAAGTAAACACCTGTGGTGCTTTTTAAGATTTCTCAATTCAAGCTTTAGTGAAATCACTGAACGAAAAAAGTGAAAGGAGTAATGGAAGAAGGTTTTGGCCTCTAGGTAGCTGAAAAACTGCAGGTACTCTGCATTAGCCATTTGAAGGAGAGATATGTTTAATTGTGGCAAAGACTATCTTTGTCCTGTTGTAACTTAAAGCAAATCTGTCACTGTTGCTCTTATTTAAAGTGCAGATGGCTGAGACAAAGTTAGACCTAAAACAAGACTGTAAGCATTGGAGGCTGTGGCAAAATGGAAAGAGGACCATTACCATCTCTAGCTTGGGTCTGTAAACAGAGTTAATGAAGTTTTTCAGACTTAAACTCTGGCGGGAGTTATTGCCTGCAGGATGGGGCCGCCCAGGTGCAGGTGCTGGTGGTGTGGGGGCTCGCTGGCACCACACTCATGGGCAGCTCCTCGAAGGGGAGCACACCTGTAGCCGGGCTCTGGTTTGGTCTGGGAAATGGCTATTCCAGGCTTGGGTGCAGTGAACTGCCCCTTGGTGTGGACTCCCCGTCTCAGTCACGTTGCAGGCTGGGGTTCTGCATTACGCCCTTCATTGGCTCCGGGGGGTTTTAAGACCAGAGCAATAGGGTGCAAGTGGCTCATTTTGAGAGCTTAATGACATGCCTAAAAGGCTCATTAAGGCTGGCCACGAGCTGTGGCTGCATGTGCAGTGTAGACGTGGTGAATGGTGCAGGGCAAGAGGGGCCTGCTGGTAAACTGGACTGTTTCCATGCAAGTCTCTGAGTCTTGAACCTGAGCTGGGAAGGCAAGTACTGCGGTGAAGGGCTCTGCGTAGCTCCTATGGCAGAGCAGGAACCTTACCATCACCTCAACCCTTGGGAGAGCTTCCTGTATAGCTATGGGGAAATGCAGTAACCAACTCTGAAATTGCCTAATGCATATATTGTCTGGGACTAACAGCTAAAATCAGATAAGGAGGGGTGATGTTCTCAGCAGCAGTTCTGGGAAAGGCTTCTCTTGCTCAGAGAAGCTGCGAGGAGGCCATGCGGGCCCTGGGCTGCAGGACCAGCTGGGGGGCAGATGAAGTCGTGGCAGTGTTACGTGAGAAATTACGAGCTTTCTTTTCTGAAGGAAAAATGAAGTACTTCCTTTTTGCATTAGCATCAGTTCAATCTCTTGATGATTCAGCTTAGTCAGGGCTCTCTCTATTTGGGAATGGTATAATGCCAAAACCAGTGCTGCTGCTAAACAAAATAACCCTCATAAAACACGGGCACTGTCTGGATAGATCAGACTTCAGGTCCATCTATTCCAGCCTCCTCTCTCTCACATTGATGAGACCTATTCAAAGAGAGTGATGGAAAATAGTAGCAAGCAGATGTGGACTAAGCTGCCCTCTTCCTTCCTTGCCACTATATTAAGTCTCATTTTGGCCCATAATTAATATTGGCTTGAGCCCTGAAACATGACTTTTTAATATCCCTTCCAAAATATTTACCACTGATTGTAACTCTGACTCTTGCTATTTCTTTACAAGTGTCAACTGTCCTATTTAAGGCTAAATTAGACTCTTCAAGGTGACTCCAAAACAAAAATTCACGGTGATTTTCCAGAAGGAATGCCTGCTTAATTTTTTATACCTTTTTCACAAAATCCCACAGGTGGCCTTGTTCCACATAGGAGGAAAAATAGCAAGTCTTCACGCAACCTTTTCTATTCTCCTCCCTAAATTAGTTTTGAGTGCAGATTATGGGCTGTAGATAATAGGCAATATGTAACAACAAAGCGAAGGGAACAGAAGTCCGGGTAACTGTGTAATGCAGAGAGACTTCTAGGTCACATTTCATTTCTATTCTCAAGTCATAGTTTACTTCTGCATTGTTTTGTTTCCCAAGTCCCTGAATGTTTCAGGGTTCTGTGGGGCTTTTTGGTTTCCTGTGTGGTAGGTTGGTTTTCTTCATTCATAGATTAATTAGGCCCCATTCTACCAGTGTGAAAATTAGAGAATATTTAATGAAAAAATGATTTTCTGTCGTTCTTTGTCTCCATGGTTTCTCCCCTGCCTTTCCCCTGCCCCCATGCTAGCGGCACGCTGTTGTCAGGCAGCACGCTCTCCCCAAGGTTCAGCTCTCCCATATTTGTGTCTGCAATAACCTGGCAAAGCTGACAGCTCTGGGTGGGGGAAGTTCTTTCTTTTTTGTGTGCTTCTCCGTATTCCCTACCCCCCACCACACAAGTTCACAAAATCCGTCTCTATCCCTACAGTAAATTCGTTCTCCCTGCTGGTAAACTCCCATGCAGCATTCTGGGTGGCAGGTCTGACCAGGGTTGCATACAAATTAGGTGGAGGAAAATGGCATCAACTTAGGTAAAGAATAAAAGCAAACTGACTTCAAAGGGAATGCACCAAGTGGAATCTACAGTTACTATACACCAGGGGTTTAGTAGAGCCAGTGTTAACAAAAAAAAAAAAGAAAAGAAAAGAAAAAACAAACCTACAAAACAAGGAGTTATTGGACTCTCCCTTCTTTCTTTCCATGGCACATAGGAGTAGCTTTTAGAAAAATCGTGATCAAAAAGTAGCTCTTTGATATTCGTTTGGGCTGCAACGACTGCTAGCAGCACTTTGTTCTTCCTGATATTTCTGAGCAATGTGCTGAGACTCCCCTGCTCACCATGTCCGGACCAGCCTAGAGACACAGAAAGGGAGAGAGTCTCAGCCGGCAAATCTGAATTGGCTGGCTGTAAATGAAGTCTGGCTAGCTTCCCAAAGATTAGAGGCCTGGCCATGCTTCCTCTTGCTGACTTTTTTTTCCCTTTTCTCCTTTCTAGTCAGTCACTGATGTGTGCATCTCCAGCAAAGAAGCAGTGAACTTGCAAACTACGCAGCGTATTTTCATGCTTGTTCTGCTGTTTCTTTTTTTGGGGTGTAAGGGGGTGGGGTGCGCAAAAGAGTTTGAAAAGAGAAGGGAGGTTAACGAGATTTTTTTTTAAGTCAATTTTTTCCCCCTCCTCCCCATCAGCTCAGCAGATTATAATAAGAAAGAACTTATTAAAAACGTATCTGCTTTGCTTTATGAGATGTCCCTATATTAAAATGCCATTGCATTCTAATTAGGTCTGTCCACTTAGTTTCTTTATATTTTACAAGATTCTCCCTTTTGAAGGCAAAGTTACTTTACAGGCCAGGATTCAGAGATAACCGTTGCTAGTGCATTGGTCATGCTTGCTGTCTTTAGCTAGAGAGACTATGCACAGAAAGCCTTAAACCTATTTACCTTTCCAAACAACAGGAAAGCATCTATTCTTTTGTGCTGAATGGTCTGGGAAGCCTATGGGGGGAAGGGAGAGAAGGAAAGGGGAGAGAGCGACAAGTTATATCTAAACTATGGAAGGGGGACAGGAATGAGTTTACAGTGGGTGCTGAACTCTGAAAAAGGCAAATATCCAACAACTACGTTGAGCATCTGAGCTGTATCATAGTCACTTCATCTTATTTTACTTTTAGGCACTCTCCTGTGTGCAGAGTATGAAGCCAAATTGCTAATATGTTAGTCACAGCTTTTATAAGGTCATCTTAGGGGAACTCTTGTCTTTTTTTCCTCTTTCTTTCTCTCTGTGTACTTCCCTCACAAAACCCATTAAAATAGTTGGTTGTCCCTGATGTGTCAGGTGCAAACGAAAGGAGCCCGCATTGCTTCCAGAGATGAAAGTAGGTCACTTGTTTCATGTGGGTGTCTGGGAGGGATAGCCCACAAAGGTGCAAATGCAGAGCACTGCTCCCAAGAGAGCTCTAACATCCACTTTCTGCTCTGCATGCAACAAATAACAGTTTTTAGACTCCTGCTTGTGGAGTGGTGAGGTAAGAGAGCATATGTGCATTGCAAAAATCCTCTCATATACATGTCTAACCACAAGAATATCAAATAATTCCCTCTTGGTCCATAGGCTGGCTTTCTCAGCTATCCCAGATGAGTCTGCTAGACCTGGCTTTGGGATATTTGTTAAACTGCATGGAGTAAGTAGGGAGAAAAGATTAAAGTAAGAATACAATCTGTGTGAAACAGTGGCCCTGACTCTAAAGAAGCAGATGATCTAAGGGAAGGAAGAGCTTCCCTTTAAACTAGAGACTCTGCATGCAATGCAAATGATCCCATATGCAGCTGCCACTGGCAGGCAGCCACCCGCCTACAGAAGAATAAAGTCAAAGCAACAATTCCCCTGAACCCTGAAGCTTAGTGACTTCAAACAAGAAAAAAGAAAAAGTGACATGATTTTTTCCAGTGAACTCTTTCCATCTCTAAATTGTGCTGATGACCTCATCAACTACAGCTGTCTACTTGAAGCTTAGCTTCTCTCTGTCCAATGGACCACATCTGGTACAATCTGTATATTTGTACCTGGGATGGGAAACATCTGGAACCTTCTGCCTCCAAACTGTTTAATGAGGACCTTGAAAATGAACCTCAGCTTTTGCTCACATTGGCAAGTACATGCAAATCCATTAACTTTATGGAAAGTATGTACAGAGGGGGAGACATCAACATGGACCATTCAGGAAGTATTGCCTCATTAGGCAAATTATTCTGAGGACCAGCTGTGACTATCTCAGCTTTGAGTATCTACATGATCTCTACATATAGCCACAAGTCTTTTAATTGGCTCTGTGAGCTTTCCATTTCTATTAGACTTGCATCTCCTACAAAGATTGTTCAGAGGACTTGGTGACGTGTGTAGGCACTTTCATGCCACTGCTATCACCTGCATCTCAGTTGTGTGAACTGTTGTGACTGAAACGGGCTCTCTTTTGGAGATAAACTTTTAAATCCAACACTGCACTCCACTCTGTAGTGTCTCTGTGCTCCCTGGACAGTAAGCCTCCTGGCACGAGTTGCTAATACAGCATCTACAGTGCTGGGAATGCAGTAGGCTTCAGGTAGATTTGTCTCTACCATATTCAGATATATGTTCAAATGTGACATATAAATCTTTCCTGACTCACCAGGGGAATTTCTTCAGTGCAGAAAGAAATAATTGGCTTTCCATTCAGTTTCATGTGGCTGCCAAACTGTGCAAGCTAGCAACTGATGTCCCTCTTAGTGCCGTTCACTGAGTAACACCTTGAAGACTTCATACAGGTCATAGTGCTAAGTAGTTTGCAAATGTAAGGAAAGAGTAGTTCCTCCCCAGAAAACTTACAGTGCAAGTCCCTAATTCAGCAAAACACATGTTTTGTTGTGCACTCACACACACGTGTGTATGTGGTGAGGGAGAATGCCACTTGGATGGGGATTAAGTACACAGTTTAAAGTCAACTGCAAGTTTCAGTGCTTTGCTGAATCAGAGCTTACTGGCAGACAAGAAAAAGCCACAGGAGAGGGAAAGTGAGAAGCCATGTTTTGAACTTATAAGCCAATTGTGTGTTGTTTATTCTTTTTACATGCAGCTGGATAGCATAATTCATGACAGCTACCTGCTAAGTGATTATTTTTTATACTATATGCAAATGGATTTAGTGACAGGATTTGAGGATCAGAAAGTTGTGGCTATATGGCCTGTTCTGGAGAAATGTTCCTGATGGGAGCAGCTGACAAGCTCATAGCTGAGATTGCTGTGAAGTGGGGGAGTAAAAGTTGACTCCACAAAATACAGGAGTGGATAAAACAGGCACATCCAGAGCTGTGAAAGAAGCTTAGGAATGAGCAACACTCCTGTGTTTTGTCTCTCCATCTGCTTTGGGAAATGTATTGTCACCTTCCAGAGAAGTTCAGCCTTTGGAAGAGTTTTTGCAAATGAGCTTTTAAATATTATCTCATTAGTTAGAGTATTTAGCTGTGAATGCCTCCCTCTACTCCCCTGGTCTTGTTTTTCTGAAGGCCTGGATTTTATGCATATCAGAAGAATGAAAAACAGGATTAGCACTAAAAACAAGTGAGAGGAACTTGCAATACAGCAAACTGAAGAGAAGCCAACTGGTAACTTTGCGGCTCCTTAATCTCAAGACTCTCTAATTTGTGGAGAAAGAGCCTTCAGTTTGTGAGGATGGGGTATAACAGTTCTTGATTTATCTGAGTTTCTTTTCCCTCCTGAGCCTACAGTTCTGCAGGATACAGAGAAAGTTCAATGGCTGAAAATGTCAAGTCCTGGTCACTGCAGAAGTTGTTCTGTGTCGGCTGTTCTGTATTGTGGGCCATCTGTTAGACCATTCAGAAAAACAGAGAATCACTGAATGGCTGGGGTGGGAAGGGACCTCTGGAGATCATCTAGTCCAACCCCCCCTGCTCAAGCAGGGTCACCTAGAGCACATTGCACAGGATCGTGTCCAGGCGGCTTTTGAATATCTCCAGAGAAGGAGACTCCACCACCTCTCGGGGCAACCTGTTCCAGTGCTCTGTCACCCTCACAGTGAAAAAGTTTTTCCTCATGTTCAGATGGAAGTGTCTGTGTTTCAGTTTGTGCCCATTGCCTCGCGTCCTGTCGCTCGGCACCACTGAAAAGAGTCTGGTCCCATCCTCTCGACACCCTCCCTTCAGATATTTAAATGCATTGATCAGATCCCTCCATAAATACAACCCCAGTATATAGAAACACAATAAATACAATCCCAGCCCCCAGATCTAACAGCATTTTGCTCTCCCTACACACAAAAAAAGAAACTAGTACGTGTGGGGGGACTGATTGTCTCTGAACTTCTGGGTTGTATTTTTGCTGACAGCCCTTCTCTTGAACATTTGCAGGTTTCAGTGGGTATATTTGAAGGGCTTTCTATTGTCTATGAGACTATTAAACTACTCTCCAAAAATAGATCCAATGCATTTAAGCTGGGGCTGAGGGAGGGGAGTGGCATTTTTATAAATACAAGTGAGGGCAGAATTTGGCCCAAAGGCAAAAATTTAAGCCTGGAATCAATTTCTTTTAATCTTGCCCATTTTTAGGTATTACAACTCCAAAAGGAAAAGTAGATGCCTCACAAAAAGAAAAAAAACAGTATGAAGAGCACCGTCATCTGTTTGGACTATGTATAAATTATGCATCTGTCCTTAAATGATGTAAGATGTTAGCCCACATTATTAATAGAGAGGGTATAATTTTCCAGCTGAATTAAGTAGAACCAACCTGACCCTAGAAGTCTCTAAACTATAGGACATCCTATGGAAAACTTTCCTGTTTTGTCTTATATTTCCAGGATTTTCTAGACATACTAGAAGCAGAGATAAGGTAACAATTGCTTATCAGGCTAATAAACAATATGTCAAGCTTGCCTTCTGTGCCTTAGCTAAAATGCTCTACTGATCTTTTTTTTCCAGCGATCTGAGAGAACTGTTTAGCTTTGAAGTTGTTCAGTATGGGTATATTTTCTTGATATTCTATGTAAATCCTGTCAGGCTAAATCTAATGTAGATCTAAATGAGATGCCTGTGTGTATGCAGTGCAAGAAATTGATACACAAATGCCCATGATCTGTATGGCCTGCTTTTTATACATGAATACATGTTCTGCACCTGTACTGTTCTGAATATGGATACACCTTGGGAAAGTGTGCAGTGATACTGTGAAATCTAGACTAATGACACTTACCAACAGCAAAAAACCCTCATAGCTTTGTCAAGAAGAATTCTTAATTTTTCTGTTAAATCTAGAGCAAAGAGCTCAGTTCGAGTCCTTTTCAGAAAAAAATGACTAACTTCCACCAGAAGCATGGGCTTATCATAAAAATATGGGCTTAAAACATACAAACAACAAACAAACAAGCAGATATGTTTATCAGGAGCGATGGGAATCGCCTTTGCCCAAATCTTCATACTTACCTGCAGTGCCTCAGCTGAAACATCATTCTACCTCTGCAATGTCATAGCATTACCACTGGGAACCTACTCTGTGGTGTGCAGGCTGACTTCCAGCTGTGATTTTAGAATCAGCATCGAGAACATGGATACCTCAGGCCCCATGCTTTCCAGGAGGACCAGAATAGATTCAAAGGACATCTGCAGATGTGTGTCTCATCACAGATTTAGGCAGTTGTGAGCAAGTTATAAGCTGCGGTGAGAGGGGAAATGGGAAACACAGATCTTTTTTTCCTTAGATGGGAAAGGATACAGAGTTTGTTTTATCTTCTAAGAACGAACAGAAAGTTCAGATATGAACCACAGCATTTCCTATTTACTGAATTTTTTACTGGCATTTCTGGGAAATGTGACCATATGTTACCCTCACCTGACAGAGAAGATACTGTACTAATCAGCTGTATGGAAAATGTCTCTCAGTGTCATCTCTGTCAAGAACAAAACATTCTGCAAAGTAAGGAATATATACATACATACACACACAAACGTACACACACATACACACACACACACATATAAATAAAAATATAGATATACTACCAAGACGTGATATATTGTAGTATAGTTTCAAAAATCAGGCTCTGGAATTTCAAGAATATTTTAGGAAAAAAGGAAACTATTCTTTGAAATGTTAAAATAATTTTAAGGATGCTGAGCTGGCCAAAAGATGGAAGTACTATTACCTCCACAAGATGTGTCATACCTCAGCATTTTCTTGGTTAGATAATATCTTGGCATAAACGTCCTATAAATATTATTTTCTGTCATCTGAATTTACGAGCCAAATCCACAGATTTAGGGCTGACTTGTGCACTAGATTGAGCCATATCCTTGCCTTGAAATATCCCTCTAGTACCTATCAAAGCAAAATGAAACTCTAGTAGGCAATGTAATGGAGTGTAATCTCATAGAAGTTCCTAAATCACAGGAGAACAAACTGATCTGTTTCTGAAAAGAGTCTTGGGGTTCTTTGCTGGATTTTTCCCCCCATATTTATTTATTTTTCTCTTTATCAGGAAATGCCAATTCAATTTTTCTTCATCCTTCCACAGGCTTACCAGTTCTTGATCCTCTGTGTGCTGCCAGCTAATTGCATTTCTTCTTCGGTGGAGATGCCTGGCAGGCTGGGGACAGGGAGGAAGGCAGCTCACAACATCTGGACACTGCAATCTGCAGGGCCCTGTGGAATAGCAACATCCAAAGCATATGCTGCTCTAACACCATTCTCCTCCTGAAACAGAAAGAGAATATTTCAACCCCGCTGTCATTAGCTATATGACCTGGTCATAAGAATTGCAGAACTTGCAGAACAGGCAAAAAGTTCAATCTGGGTACATATTAAAGTGTTGTAACCAAGTTATGGATATACAGATGAGGTAAATTGCTTATCAACGCCATGCAGCAAGAACAAAGCTCCTTCTGCTTCCCCCAGGTGACCTGTGAAAAGTACCGTCAGGACCATGGAAGGTGCTTGCCAGCCTCAGGCACCAGAGGAGAAGACAGAAATAAATTTCACATAAAATTTTTTAGATTAAACCTGTACTCTTGTGCACTGGCACACTCTGCATGTGGCTGAATGTGATTCTAGAGACTAGATGAGGTTACTCAAGGAGTTCCTCTTCATCTCATTTTAATATGCATGTATTTGTATCCTATGATGTTTGTGTATGAATGAGACCTTGACTCCCAGCAAGGTGGGGTCTGATTCTGATCTTCCCTGGTGTAAAGAGGAGTTGCTACTCTGAAAAAAAGAGGCATTAAGAGCAGTGGAAGATGGTGTGCCCATAGCGATGACTGGTGACACATAAATTAATTTCATTCCCTGCACAAGATCTTGTGCTGGGTATATTGTGGTTTCACACAGCTGCGAGCCATCAGAAGATCTCATGGGAAATGGCGTGGCTATGAAATGAATTAACCTGTATCACTGCTGCACAGCAGGGCCTGTGATTAAGCCTTAATTCCTCCCAGATAGTTTTATAGTTCTCCCTTTGTAACCATCACTAATTCTAAACTGTAGCTCTTCTGACCTTAACCCTCTCCAGACCCACAGAGACTCCACTGGGGCAGGACTGCCCGTTTTAAAGAGCCCAACACTTTCTCCTTTTCCTGACTAATCAATTGTTCCTGGGGCAAAAACTTACGGAAAACTGAGTTTAGGAGCACAGGACTTGTCACTTCATCGAAAGCTGAATTCTGCAGAGGCTTTACTTGGGGAGATGAAAGAGGCTTTAGCCGTGGGTGCTAAAGAAACTATGCAGTATTCAAGCTCTTCAGAACTGTAGTCAAGCTCATTGTTAGCTGTCCAAAGGAAGTATCATGCTATGCTAAATGTAAAGCCTCTAAAAGCTTTCCTTTAGATGGGATCTTTCAAAATGGATAGCTCAAACAATCCGTAAGAATCATAATGTCAAATGAATTTCATGGTAGAGATAGATCTAACATTGCTTCTTAAGGTATACCCATAAACCAATGCTAATGAAAATTTCTGAAGTTCTTATGGGAGGGCACTGACTTTTATATTTCTATCTTTTCTTATAGCAAGCACTATTTTTTCAGACACTTTTGCACCAGGGTCTTCTCCCTGGATTGCTATGACTGACTAGCCTTTTTGCCAAGACTCTGAAGCTTGAGGCTGTTGATTTACCCCATAACAATGCATGACATCTTCATTGTTGCTATGCAAGTTTCAGCTTTCATAGAATAGGTGCGGTCTGAGAGTATAAAGATTCCATTGAAAAGCAAATTCAAGTCCCAAATAGCAAATTTTTTTAAAAAAAAAGAAATTAGCTTTAAAGTTCAGAATAAGTGTTCTGTGCATTGCATAATCATCTAATTTAAGAGCTTGAAGGACCAAATGTTCAGGGCTTCCTGTTTTATCGTTCCCCTCAAGTATTCTTGAATCTTCAAAGGTTGATCAATACATACAATTTTTGTAATCTATAAATTTTCCTTCCTAACCTTTGTGAGCTCTCCAGGTCATTTATTTACAAAACTAAAGGTCAGAAGTTTTAGATAAAGACAGAAGAAATGAACCTGATATGCTAGATGAGGGTACTTTTCTTCTAAAACCATCCTAACAATGTAATCACTGATAACTTGAAAAAGGTGACTTTTTAAGTAAGCAGAACTTTTCTCCCTTCTAATGATTATGCTTCTGAATCCTTGTCCGTCAAGCCCACTGTACCACAATATCACTACCTCAGTGTTAAGCTGCTTAAAAAGCTGTTTGAAAAGTTGTGAATGTAGTTGGACACACCCAAATTCCTGCAGGTTCCAGCAACAGGCCTGCATTTCTTCTTACAAAATTTGGTGGCATGCCTCTCTGTTTGCTGCTCTTAACAAAGGAAGAGGTTTCTGAGACTTTTCCTACTTCTCTGTTTTTTGCAGTAGAGACTTCTGTGTACACTTTTTTAGTTTTATCATAACTGGTCCAAATCTGAGAGTTCTGATTTAGGGAAAGTTCTCACTCTCAGCCAACAACAAGGCTTCAGGATAACAGTTCTAAAGCTTCCACATTTTCAGACATGCATTTGAGCTGAATTGCACACTCAGAGGTTTGGTTCATGTTCTGAAATATTTGGATGAGAACGATAAAGCGTGTAAGGGAGTTGCGAGGCTGCAATGCCAACACTGCTAGCATGCCAAGCCTTTATTTGGCCAAATGCTGGCTGATTTGACAAACAGCTGAGGGCAAGAGATCTCTGCTCTGTGTAGGCAGAGTTATCTCTCTGTCATCACCAGGAAATCCTTTTTCTCACTAGGAGGTCAGATACTTGTAAGGACTTGATCATTTATTTTGATCATCATCTAGGAGATCACTGAGTAGCTCCACATTTTTGGACAGGCAGTAATTTAGGCTCTTTTTATGTTTGCAGAAAAGCAGTCTTAATGCAAGTGTTGATGCTGTCCACCAGGTCTGAAGACAGCAGTGTGTTTTCTGAGGTGATGTATCGTGAGTATTTCCATTACCTGGTGGCCTGCAGATGATGCCTGATTTATGATACCTGATGCTAACAAGGGGTTGTTTCTCACCACAGTAATCCTGATTGCAGGATTAAGTCCAGAGTCAGTGACAGGCTGCATGTCCCATAATTCCTAAATGAGAAAAAGAGTTGTCTTGCTAAGGTAGGCATAAGCCATTTCTCAGTGGCATAAGTCCTGAGATCTGTATGTTATTGGAAAGCTTTTTGGTTTTAACTTCAGGTATCACTCAGCGAGTCAGCTGTTCGTTCATGTTCAGTGAAGGGAAATGTTCATTGCTGTAGTAGTAATGAGAGCGCTTCCTCCGCTGTCATGAGCTTTTGGATTTTCACTGGACTGTGGCCCACTTAACTCTTACTAGAGGCACGAACCCTCAGAAAGGAAGATAATGCTTCAAGTGAGCCATGCTGGTATGTCTGTGTGAGACTAGGTATTAGAAAGCTGCGTAAGCTGCATGTAGGTTACAGTTTGTAATTATTTGTCTCATTAAAATTGTTTCCAGTTCAGGGAGCAGAACAGTCACAACTGATGTTGGTAGCCTTGTGATAAGCTGATGAGAAAGGGAAAAACGGTAATGGTGATCTCCTCCCATCACCTTGGAAATCAGGCCATCCAAAGGAAAGTGAAGCCTTTCCCAGCTTGACTGAATCCCAGGATCCCAAGGAGGCAGGACTAGGCAAATGAGCAAAGAAGAGAATTTATTTTCTACAAGCAGTAATTAACTAGGCTAAATAGAGAAGTTTCTCTGTAGCAAATATCGTTCACGTCCCACTTTCGTGGTCATTCATTACTGAAGTGTGTCCTCGAGAATTTATTCAGAAATTGTAATAAAAAAGTCTTTTCAACCATATGAACACATACTTGGATCATTTTAAAAAATATTTGACATAGTTTCAAGTTTTCATTGAAGCAGAAAATTTCAGCAGGATAAAAATGTTTTGACTACTTTCGAGTCATAATGAAACTTTCAGGCAGTGGGAAGCAGAGAAAAGAAGCATTCAGATGCCTTTCTGGCAATGAGAAGTACTAGTCTACAGATGTCTCATTACAACAGAGACACTAGAAGGGAAAATAGAAAGGGCTTTGGTATTCAGGGATGACGGGAAGCAGGTGAGAAATCACAGAAGCGTAGCAAAATCCAGTCTGTGAAAACACTTGAAGATGATAGTAGCTGAAAAATACAGCTACTTTTGTAAAAATTACTGAAAGTGAACAGGTGTACCTATATTTTATTGCACCACTCTCTTGAACTTTTACTCTGTAAAACTTTTACTCTGCCTATTCTAGTTACCATGCTGGAGAGAAAGGCAGTGAAATTCCTTCCTCCATCCAAAAAAAATTAGGAAAAAAGTACTTGTCTTTTAGTAACATAGGAATGGAATATTCTACAGAGACAAAGCTTCCCAGGCAGTCAGATAATAACATGGTATTTCATCATATAAATGAAATTTCTGTAAAGAGAATATTGTCATCTCACAATTTTTGTCTTGTGCAGTGGTGCACCCAAAAACAAACCCAGCAGGGAGCATGTATTAAAGATATCTTTGTTGAGATTTAATATGTGAATAGACATTGGGCAGGACCTCAATTACAAGGTAAATTTTCTTCAAGGTACCTTGAGTTTTGTTCCTGAATTTGTTTTCAGAAGACATTTGGGCCCAGTGGAGCTGAATTATCTGGTGCCATTTTCTGAATACATAAAATAAGGGTGGTTATATAGACTCAGCTCTACAAAGCAATGTCAATAATATGTTCCTGTTGTTTTTCTAACAACCACTTTTTAGTCTGAAAAGGAAGAATTGACTTCTGCATAGAAAATTTTGCCTCTTCAGGACAGGATGCTATTTAGATATGTCTGCTTGCACTTCTGCTACCTGCCAGGGTCTTTAGGTGGAAGCAGTAGCAAGACCAGTTCACAACAAGCTTCCTCAAACATGTCTACAGGCATAACTCAAGTGCATAACTGAGGGATGAGAGTAGAGACATGGAGGAGAGGGCAATGAAAGGGTAAGAGATAAATCTTTTATGTTAAATTTGCAGGAGAAGAAATGAACCTGGAACTGAGAATACAGGAATTGCTGGATCCCATGCTGTCCCATGCTCCATGCTTTTGATTGAACAATTTCCCTTTTGAGACCTCTTTCCTCTTTAAAGGCAGATTCTTCCTAGTATACATGATAAAGAAAGACTATTATATTACAGAAAAAAAAACCCAGTAAAAATTCCAAGTTTGTCTCTTCAGTCAATTTTCTAGAAAGTTGTTACACTGTAATCTTAAATATCTCATATACAAACTCTGAATAACTGCATATATTTTATGATCTGAACTATACTATTTATTTTTCCCAGATGTACTGCCTTTCATTGTCTTTTTAACCAGTGTGGGTAATATGAGGACGGTATCTTTTAACTTACAAATAATTTACTAATAATCACTTATTTTCTACATAATGTTTATCTTTTATATTTCTTGTAAATACAGCTTTCTCCCTCTGCTATTCATGAGATCCTGCATTACTGCTGTTCATTTTGGTACTTTGACTGTGATTAAACTTATTGAGGTTTCAGTGCAGATCTATGAGAACAGAAATCCAACTTTTTGGATTAATTTTCGCAGAGAAAAGGAACGAATCAAATTTCTGAAGTTTTAAAGTGGCATTAATATCTGGAGGGGGACGATCTGTGGAAGAAATCAACTCATGCATTTATTGATCTACATACCTGGTTTGGTCACTCAACAGCTAGAAACAAGATTTTTTGATTGCTGATTATTGTCATATGAATTTGATATCTGAATATCAGGATACATCTTTCCCAGTATATTACTTCAGGACCAAATGGTCCTTGTATTGCCTAAATGTAGGTAATCCCATTTGGTGACGGCCCAGAGAAACAATAGAAACATAAAAAATGTTCATGTAGACTGTTAAGAAGTGAACACGATAGCCTACTTAGCACTCCTGTTCTTGCAAGGGTGTTTTTTTGAATACCTGTGTCCTTTTTTGACCATCACAGCAATCAGAGTATCCTTTTGGATTTCATGACGTAAACCATCAAAAAAGACTTTAACACAACTTTAATGCATTTACTTTTAACATATCCATTTTTACTGCAACTAGTGGCAAACTGGGGAGGATTGCCTTTTTTACCAAAAAGAAAATTGATCATGATAGCGTGTTTTAGTATTGTTAATTTCTTTGCACAAACTTACTTTGTGACATTTTCATCCAGCTATTTACTAACGATAACTATGTTATTGAAGTATTTCCTGAAAAATGCAGACATGTTTTTGGCTCAATCGGAAGTTAGTTCGCAGCATGAGAAGGTTTGGTAACATTCAGTAAAAGTGAAAAGTTTTCCGTGCTCCCAAAGTGGAATACTGAAGATGTAAGATAAGTGTTTTTCTATCCATTTCTTTTTATTTCTTATTTTTCAGATTCTGTACCCAGGAGACGCATTTTCTGCATTTTCTAACAATCGTTACTTGTGTAGCCTAATAAGGGATGGGATGTGTTGAAGAGATGTGTTAGGTGGACAGAGCATCAGCAGCTGTTCCTGGTTTAATCCATACTCATTTAAATATCTGCTGTGTTCTAGTTTTTGTCATAAATACTCTTGCTGTGCAAAGCTGCAAATTAGAGAAGCCTGATTTTTTTCCTGTTTCCCACTTTTTGAATCTAATTTAAGTGGTTGGTGAATGAAATTTGTGTTTGTCATATGGAAGGGCCAGCAGGAAGAGCCTTCTGTGACCCTTCCTTAATCAGTCCGTGTTTCATTTATGGACGGATTTTGGACGCTGGACTATTATCTCTCTTTCTGTGCTTGGAAAACTACCAAAGTGTTAGGTGCAGGTGCAGTTTAATTACATCAGCTGGCTCCAGTGGTCTATGTACCTGATTTGCAAGTGGGGTCAGACAAGTAGATCACTGTGTTACCTAAATTGTATTCAGACATACCAGTCTTTGTCAGGTCAGGAGAGGGGAGACCGAGAATAGTGCTCAAAATCAATATGAATCAATATTCATAAGCTGAATAAAGTATGCAGGAAGTGAAAAACCAAAAGAGCTAATACTGTTACATTTCCAGTAACCTCATTTGACAACCAAAGTCCTGGTTTGTTCAGTGATTTTCCTGTCTAGATTCCAGATCAAAACTTGACACAGCTGTCTTTCATAATGGCAATTGTCTGCTGAGTGTTTCTGTTTTAGCTAGTTGTTTAGCAGTTTTAGGATTTAAATGGCCACAGCTAAGCTTTAAGATTAGCACTCTGTTAAAATAAATAGGGAAAGTTCACACCAATTTCTTTTCATACATTTATTTTAGTCAGTCTGTTTGGTAACTGAGCAAGAACAAACTGCAAGGATTGTGCAAAGTGTGTGTTTTAGCTCACAAAAAACCTGTAATTTCATTTAAAATAGGAATGGGAACTGCAGTTAAGGAGAGATAAAAATAGAAGGATCGAATTGTGGCAAGATCTACAGAAACATCCTAGTGCCTGAAATCCATCATCTGTGGGAAGGTAGGACACACAAAATTTTTCATTCCTCCTTTGATCAACCCCTAAACATGGGGCTTTGCTAACTCTTTCTCTTTTTTTTTTTTTAATGGCACTATCCAACTGTAGTAAATAATTGAAAGCATTCAATAAATGCAGCCACTCTTCATAATTCCATATATTGTCTATGGAAACCCACCAAACTACATTATCAGAATTTGTTGGAGTATTTAGACCTTTGGAAATCTGGTCCTGGATGCACAGAGACACCAGGTGGTGAGCTATGATGTCCCAGTCTGTGCTTTCTTTCACTACTGTGTAGAAGTTTGTAGACCGCAACTGCCTGGTGCACACTCATTAAAATAATGTCAGTTCTTCAGTGGTAATGTTTGGATTAGAATGATCCGTGATAAAATTTTTCCGAACTCTAAGTCAGTGGACTTGAGTTACTTTGCATTAACTTTACAGTTTAAGTTCAGTATGTTACATACAGTGTGTAAAAAATCATTAATTGCCTTAAATGCACTGAAATATGTCCATTTTCAGCATTTTTCATTAATAAAAAATGGAATGAAAATGTTTCTGATAAGCCTGACATGAGGCTGAAGTATTTCTCCCACAACTTAAATACCTTGCTATGAATTCCAGATGGCCAAAAGAGCTGGAAAATAGGTGCTTCGAAAAAAACAAACAAACAAAAAAGCAAAACAAAAACCCTAATGCACCTTGTCCCTGCTGAAACTGCCTCTGCTTCACCCATGTGCTGAATCCCCAAGAAAAAACATAATTCAAATTCTACCCTGGGTCTGAGGAAGAATGGATGAAAGGCATCAAAATGGAATGATTCCTGCTGCAAACATGAGCACAGATTTATTGCTAGTCTGCACCATGCATTCCACTGGGGATTTGTAAGATATATCAGTTGGATATTTCTAAACAACCGTTCCCATAAGATGAAACCATAACAGATACACAGAAAGTATTACACGTGGGGAATAAATGGCATTACAAGTCTGAAAAATATCCACTAACGCCACAATATTTTATCGTTCAGGCAGAAAAACTGAATCTTACTAGAGGTAACTAGCTTAGCTCTTCAGTAGTGCCCTGCCTGGCATTATTATGAATGGGTGTTTCTGGCTAATGTGTGAACTTTCTGTTTTTCTGGGTGTGTGCACATATGTGTGTGTTTGCTAGAGAGGGTCAGACTGTGGACAGTCTGTGCTATATCATCAAAACCCTTGTAGGGGCCATCTGAGAGTCTGTGGGTCAGGATCCTTGCTTGGTAGGGTGCCAGCGGATATAACCCTGGAGAGAAGGGATTCCAGAAGAGCTGGCTGATTTTCAAAAATAACCTCCTCCAAGCTCCAGGATGGCCCACTCCAACGAGCAGGAAATCAAGCAAAGATGCCAGGAGGCCTGCATGGATGCACAGGTTGCTCCTGAGCACACTGAAACATCAAAAGGAAGCATACAAGAGGTGGAGTCAGGGACAGAAGAGGTGGCAGGAATATAGACACACTGTCTGAGGGTCCAGGGATGGGATTAGGAAAGCCAAAGCCCATCTAGAGTTCCATCTGTTGAGAGACATGAAGGGCAACAAGAAGGGTTTCTACAGGTACATCAGCTGCAAAAGGAAGACTAGGGAAAATGTGGGCCCACTGCTGAATGAGGAAAGGGCTCTGGTGACAAAGGCCATGCAAAAGGCCAAGATAATCAATGCTTTCTTTGCCTCAAGACTGTCTTCAGGATTCCCAAGTCCCTGAGCTCAGTGGGAAAGTCCAGAGCAAGGAAGACTTACCTTTGAAGAAGGACAAGAAGGGATATCTGGAGAACTCCAGGCCAGCCAGCCTCATCTTGATCCCTGGAAAGGTGGTGGAGATAATAACCCTCGAAACATTCCCAAACATATACAGGACAAGAAAGTGACCAGGAGTAGTCAACATGGATTCACAAAGGGGAAATCATGCTTAACCAAGCTGTCTGGTAGGTTAAGCCTTAGCCAGCCATGTCATTCTATGATGACATGACTGGTTCTGTGGATGAATGGAGAGCAGTGGATGGTTTATCTAGACTTTACTAAAGCTTTTGACACTGTCTCCCATAACATCCTCATAGACAAGCTTATGAAGTACTGGCTAGAAAAGTTGACAGTGAGGTGGACTGAAAACTGGCTGAACTGCTCGGCTCTAAGGGTTGTTATTAGTGGCACAGAGTCCAACTGGAGGCCTGTCACTAGTGGAGTACCCCACTTAATTCTGTGTTAATTCTGTGTCCTGTACTGCTTGATATCTTTATTATTGATCTGGAAGGGAGATGTGTACATACTGGAGTGAGTCCAGCAAAGGCCAGTGAAGATGATGAAGGGACTGGAGCATCTGTCACAGAAGGAGAAGCTGAGAGAGCTGGAGCTGTTCAGCCTGGAGAAGAGACGGCTCAGGGGGGTCTTATCAGTGTATATAAAAAACTGATGGGAGGAGTAAAGAAGATGGAGCCAGACTCTTCTCAGTGGCACCCAGTGGCAGGGTAAGAGGCAATGGGCACAAATTGAAACACAGGAAATTCCACTTAAACGTAAGAAAAAACTTCTTTACTGTGTGGGTCATTGAACACTGGAATAGGCTGCCCAGAGAGGTTGTGGAGTCTCCACCCTTGGAGAAATTCAGAGCCCTAAAGGTAGGCTTTATGATTCTGGACCTGACTGTCCAGAGTGTGTACCAAGCTGTGTTTTACCTCAGGATGCCTTCTTGCATAGCCTGGCACCTGATCTTTTAACTGGATGCCCTTTCGCTTCAATGACACATTTGTTATCTTGCCATCCTGCCTTGCATACTGGCTCTTGTTAGGGAGCTCAGTGCTCAAGGTTTGGATTTTACTTGAGAGAACTATGATGAAAGTGAGCACATTTCTCAGTGTGGTGAGTCTAAGTGCCACAGCTAAAGTTGTTTGCCTAGAGACATTCTCCTGCAGCCACTTACATGTCCCTCCTGTCACCCAGAGTTTTACTTGAGCAGGAGCTGATTTGTTTCATCATCTAGAGGGGCATCAGATGAGATGGACTTTCTAGGTAGCTGGAGTGCTCCACTGCACACAAAGAGTTTCCTGCCATGAAGATTCCTGGTGGCATCTCAGATTTGTCAGGAGTGAAACCTCGCTTCTATCTTCTAGAAAGTAGCAGGAAGAAGTAGTGGTGCAGTAAGACATTGCAATTTCTCTTCATCATGGTTCATTATGCTCCCTCTTTGGTAACAGAGGTTCAAAGATGCTTTAGTCAAAGGCCTAGAAACATCACTTTTCAGTTGAGATCTATTTCTCACAGCCAACCTGTGCATGTTTTCCAGTAATCTGTGCACTTAAGTTCACCTCTCTAAATTGGATGTGGCAGCTGCCGTATTTCTATCTCACTGGAAATGAGCCTTCAGTGAAGTTAGTAATAGCTCACATGACCCTCCAGTTGAAGTGTGTGCATGAGAAAGTCAGTTTCTGTCTTACATTGCCAGTGTAACAAAGCCACAACTGATTATTCTCACTTCCTTTCTAATGCTGTGCTGTGTATTATATGGAACAGATACAATACATGCAGAAAAAACGTTAATTTTTCTGTACTAAGAATTCCAAATTTCCGGCTGAGCAGTGTACTTAGGCTCTGTTCTCCTGCCAGCTGCTATCACTTAGCTGAATTTAAAGGTTGTGTGTGTGTATCTTGTATAGTAAACTGAATGATATGTCAGATTTGCAAAATAAAGATTCTCCCCTGTGTGTCATCAATATGAGGACAATGTTAGGTAAAATGCTCAGTAAAGAAATGGCCTTGCTTAGTCAGTATGCTTTGTATAATTCCTGTCAGGCCCTGTGACTAGAAGTGGTAACTGCAACCTTCGAGGTCTTTCACCTGCCATCCCATACTGCAGTTCATGATATCATCCTGCGATATTATCTGGATTATCACTGGAGAAAGAATTCTGCCTCTCGTATTTTAAAAGTTGAAGAAAACAAACAAACAAAAACATAAAGATTAACTTAGGAATGTTTTAAAGTGGACCAGACAAACAAAGCGAGGGGAAATATGTGCGGAGGAATAAGGTTTCAGGCTATGCAGTCACAATTAGTTACATAACATTTGTAACACAGAAGGGTCTCTTTGTCTTTCCTGTCTCTGCTCAAGAAAATTGATTGCATCATCTGTCTTGTTTTGACACTTCATTGTTTAGGGTTTCTGTTCTAGACAGTGAAAGACAAAAAAAAAACTACTGGAAGGTTTAATTCCTTGTGGTAAATTTTGACGTGTGCTAAAAATGTTCATTCTGTGAAGCTATTTGGAGGAAGGAGCTTTGACAGTGTATCTGTTGCATTCAGGATTTGATGAAAAGTGCTTTTAAAAAGTAAAAATAAATGCCCCTCATCCCCTCTGTGTGGGCCCCAGTTCTCCAGTGGGATGGACTGACATCAGAGATGGACCTGGTGCATGGGCTGGGCTTCGAGAAGACCCACAGAGGCTCTGTGCTATCCCAGCACGTTTTATGGCAGGATGGATGCAGATTGCTTGTGCCATAAAGTCGATATCTCAGTCCAAGCTTTGACTAGCTGCCAGTTAACGATCTGGAAAGTTTTGCCCAGGGATCTTAGCTATCTGGAGGAAGTTAATCTCCCTCATCTCCCATCAGCACAGGCAGAAGTAGTAATTAACTTGGAGTGCAGTAATAGAGACAACTTATTTCCTCAGCATTTTCCAAGTGTCTGTGCTTTGCTTGGTATATAATGCTGTGGGACTGACTGTGATTTCCCAGCTTGTGTTCAGATATCATTTTAAACTGACTTCTCTTTTTGATGTTGGGATTACTTTTGGCTAACCTCCATTTGACTGGAGACAACGATAAGATTAACTGATTAATATTTCTTAAAGTAAGCTTGTGACAGGTCTGTCGGTCAGCGGAAGAGCACCTAGGAGTCCCCAAAGATGTCATTGTCCCAGCCTGCTGAGCATCAGTGTAGGTTTAACTCTGTCGTGACTGCAAGGTGAGCACCCTCACATCTCCTCAGGCTGCTGGTCTGCATGTAGCGTGCCAGTCATCCCCGAAACCGAGCAGCACAGCCCATGGGAACAGACTTAGGTCAGGCAGAGTCTGACTCCTCCCGTTCTCCCGGCTGCCAGTGGGTGACAGACCAGAACATCAGATGGCGAAATTGTCTCTTCTGGGCCTAGATTTTTTTTGGTCTCTGTAGGCGGGACTGGTACGTAACTTTCAGTCAAATGCAACTGGTGATTCTTTCCGTAAATCTCAGAATAAATGTTTTCTCTAGAAAGTCCAGCCTGAAGTAAATCAAGCTGTGTCCAGAGATCTAAAGGTGAGAACTGAAGTCTGGGAGTCCTGAATTTGCTCTGGGAAGCCCGTTTTGGGGCAAATCACTGGAGCACTACCTGCTGTTGTTCTCACACGTGGACCATGAGGTCAAGGTCGATGGCTCCATGGCTCCATGGCCCAGCTGTTCCCAACAGGACAGCGTGCAGGGTGACATCACCTTCACTCTGTGCGTCCTGGCCTCCTGGGGGGGACAGAGGAAAGGGAGACACCACATCCCTGGCAGGCTCCCACCCTGCCCCTCCTGGGAGGTCCCTACGCCTGCCCCACAGTCGCAGCAGCTGCAAATACTAGTTTTCTTTAGACCTGTAGGAGACAATTCAACACTCATATTCATGAATCCAAAATTATGCTATTCCTGGGGAAGGAGGAGGAGGAGGAGGAGGATACTGGCTTAAGAAACAGAAAATTTTCCATTTACTGAAATGCTACACTTGTGTTATTGCTTGTTTTTGTTTCATTTATTTGCCTTGGAACTTTTTTCAGCTGGGAGAGTTAATGAATATGAAAGAGATTGTATCTGTGTTGATTCATCTGGTCTCTTTTATAAAGCACTCAAGTCAGCTTTAGTAGCTGAAAACGCAGCCGTTTCTCTTCAAATACAGATGGTATCATAGCTGATAAGTCAAATTAAGGTCTGAACAAGCAACTCTAGACTACATCTCAGCTAGTTTAAGAATCAATTTTAGAGATTTATAATACCACAGTGGGTACTGTTCTGTATTATCTCAATGTGCAATGATTTACACATTTACCAACCACTTATCATTAATAACATGGACACAGCAAATCCCAGTGAGTGAAGCAGAAAGTATGCTACTGAGCCAAGTTACTAGTGGTGCCATGGGGCCTCCATACAGAAAGTAAAGAAACAGTGCGGAAGCTTTTTTTGAATTTATTATAGTGCTGTGTACTGACGTTCATCCAGTGTGATTGTCTTGAAATTTTTTCCTTCTTTTCTGAACTTGTTTTAATATAACAGATTTCTGTATATGATGGAGGAGAAGCATAGCTAAACAGAATTTGTCCATGTTTAATATGTGCAACTTCTCAATTACTTGCATTCAGCTCTTAGCATAGGACACCCACCTGCTTTTCAGTTTTTGACAGAATATTTTTCTGATTATGAGCACAAGAAAGCTGTGTGTTTAATGTAGTGATAACTTGAAATTTAGGAAGTTTTAAGTTTTATTCATGATAAATAGATAAGTATATGAAGAAATACAAGTTTCAACAGGAAGTATAGTTAAGTTGCAAAACTGTATGTTGCCTCAAGAAAGTCAAACACTTTCCACAAATCTAAACCTGTTATTCTTTTTTTTTTCCATGCTACATTTGGTTTATTCTGTTGTCTGACACATTTTTGGCTCTCACCACTGAAGCATTTGTGAACGTCATACTCCTTAATTGATCGTAGCCTCAACAGGGAAATATTCTTTCTACTTTATCCCACCTTCAGAGAGAAAACTGAGAATCAGTGAACACTAAGTGACTGACATGGAGTCTCGCAGAAACTGGTGGTAGTACTGGGTAGTAAAGCCTGAACATGGAGCTCCTGTCTGGCCGTCTGTCTGGGGGGATGATAGTCTGCCTTGCAGCTCTCTTCCAGTGTCCAACAGAGAGCAATAGGGTCACAGCCTTACATGTTCTGGAGTCTTCAGCTTCACCAAGCATCTTTCTCCCTCCAAACTCTGAGTTTTTGGAGAGTGAGGTGAATTTTTTAATTTACATTTTTTACGTCAGCATGGCTTCACCAAGGGGAAATCATGCCTAACCAATCTGATAGCCTTCTATGATGGAATGACTGGCTGGGTAGATGAGGGGAGAGCAGTGGATGTTGTCTACCTAGACTTCAGCAAGGCTTTTGACACTGTCTCCCATAGCATCCTCATAGACAAGCTCAGGAAGTGTGGGCTAGATGAGTGGACAGTGAGGTGGATTGAGACCTGGCTGAATGGCAGAGCTCAGAGAGTTGTGATCAGCGGTGCAGAGTCTAGTTGGAGGCCTGTAGCTAGCGGTGTCCCCCAGGGGTCAGTACTGGGCCCAGTCTTGTTCAACTTCTTCATCAATGACCTGGATGAAGGGACAGAGTGCACACTCAGCAAGTTTGCTGATGATACAAAACTGGGAGGAGTGGCCGATACGCCAGAGGGCTGTGCTGCCATTCAAAGAGACTTGGACAGGCTGGAGAGGTGGGCAGAGAGGAACCTCATGAAATTCAACAAAGGCAAGTGCAGGGTCCTGCACCTGGGGAGGAATAACCCCATGCACCAGTACAGGCTGGGGGTTGACCTGCTGGAAAGCAGCTCTGCAGAGAAGGACCTGGGAGTGCTGGTGGACACCAAGTTAAGTATGAGGCAGCAATGTGCCCTTGTGGCCAAGAAGGCCAATGGTATCCTGGGCTGCATCAGAAAGAGTGTTGCCAGCAGGTCGAGGGAAGTGATTCTCCCCCTCTACTCAGCCCTGGTGAGGCCACATCTGGAGTACTGCGTCCAGTTCTGGGCTCCCCAGTATAAGAGGGATGTGGCACTACTGGAGCAAGTGCAGCGAAGGGCCACAAAGATGATTAGGGGACTGCAGCATCTCTCTTATGAGGAAAGGCTGAGAGAGCTTGGCCTGTTTAGCTTGGAGAAGAGAAGGCTGAGAGGAGATCTTATCAATGTGTACAAGTATCTGAAGGGAGGGTGTCGAGAGGATGGGGCCAGACTCTTTTCAGTGGTGCCGAGCGACAGGACGCGAGGCAATGGGCACAAACTGAAACACAGACACTTCCATCTTAACATGAGGAAAAACTTTTTCACTGTGAGGGTGACAGAGCACTGGAACAGGTTGCCCCGAGAGGTGGTGGAGTCTCCTTCTCTGGAGATATTCAAAACCTGCCTGGATGCAATCCTGTGCAATGTGCTCTAGGTGACCCTGCTTGAGCAGTGGGGTTGGACTAGATGATCTCCAGAGGTCCCTTCCAACCTCAGTGATTCTGTGATTCTGTGATTCTGTGATATGTTTATGGTCATCAGCGGTAATACCTAATTTGCATGGGTCACAGTGCAGCTACCAAAGGTGGTGGGGTTTGGTGTTGACATGCTGCTAGCTGGCATGTGTTTCAGCTTCCAAAAAATTGGCAGCACAAGGTATCCGCACAGCTTTGTACTGAGTTTGGGCGTCGCATCTGTGAAAGGGAGCAGGAGGCTGCAGCTGGGGCTCAGAGCCGGGTGTCTGGGGCCTGCACTCGCTGTCCAGGCTTGCTGCCCCGCATCTCCACGTCTCCCCTCGCCCCCTCTGCAAAACAATAATAATTACACATTGTCTCTCCTCCTTTGCCCTCTTGGGTTGCAAGTCCTTTGGAGACTCATTATTTGCCAGCAGCGCCTATTTCAGTCAGATCCTGATGTCAGTGGGCTTGGTGTGAGTCCCAGCAGTGACAACCATAAAGAGCCAAACAAAGCCTAAAAAGAGCCAAAATTGTGCACAGCTCTGTTCACTGCACCTGATGCTGCTGATATTATTCCTGTACACTGCTCTGAGGAACAATGGCTTGCTAGAAAAGAAGCTTTAACTTCATGAAAATTCATGAACTCTCCATCCCAGAGAAAAAACTTTGGGGAAATTTGGAGCTATTTCTCAGTTCATTGTATGACAAAGAGTTCGGCAAAAAGAAAATAACTACTATTCCCATTGTTCCCTCCCTCGTTTCCACAAAGGCACCTCAACATTTAAAGAATTATTACCCTTGAAAGGGGGGGAGAGGGCTTTAATTTTGATTAATCAAAGAATTGCATGTTTTCATCTGTTTCTTATGGATAGCTGAAACTGGATAGCTATAACTTTAGAATTAGGTTTTTAGTACAAAGATGTCCTTTTATTCTTGTAATGTGCTTTCCAAATATTTTATATTACACCAAATTGTCTCTATGATGTAAATATGTTCCCTATTATACCACTGTGCAGTTATTTACTGTAATCCCATAAGACGCAATCCATCAAATATCTGAAGGGTTCGAAACTCAGTTCCACATGGACATAAAAGGAAAAGGCTCCCTCCCAGCAGGTTACAACGCATAGGTAGGACACAGGATATCCACGGTGGGCCCACAGATATACAGAGCGGAGGAGCGTGCAGAGACCTCCGGGGATGGTGCATCTGCATGCTGCAGACATACCAGCCTGGGTCCTGAAAGCTCAGTAACTGAATTAGTGTGATCCTTTGCCTGAGCTAATTAGTCCTGTCACTGATTAATTCAGGTGCAGCAGCACACCGGTAAGTGTATATAAGCTTGCTGGAGCTGGAGCTGGAGCTGGGCAGTGTCTGTACAGCACTGTGTATCAGTAGTACTCATGGAAAGTAATTGCTACAGAAGGATATAGGGACAAGTAAAGATAAGTCTTTTTTTTTATCTGAGAAAGTAGCCACACTGAAGTAAAATCTGGCTATATATCAGAGGCAGATGTTATAGAAAGAGCTAACAAGCCTGAGCTTGATGAGTCTACACTGAACCGAAATCTGGGACTGTATCAGGTCACCACCTCTGGCAATGGGCTCAGAGGGGACCTTTTAACTTTCAGCTCCTCAACAGGTCACACAAAGATCTGAGAAAACAGATGAATGTGGAAGGAGTTGCAGGGCTCGGTCTGTAAGCAAAGCCATTAGCTAGGGCACCTCTTTTTCTCTCCAGGAGTCTACTTGTGCTGTAGTCTTTCCCTTGGAAAATTCGTGGTAGTGTTACTTAACCACAGACCTAATGGCCTGAGAATCCTTAATAGGACAGGTGGGAATTGAACAGCAGTTCAGCAACTCTTGGGCGTGATCGGTTGTTTCTCTTTTAATGAGCAGTACAGAGGGAAAAAAAAAAAACAACTTTACTAATAAGCAAGGCTAAGCCAGTTTTATAAAGTGTTCAACAAAGACTGAACACTAATATAAATGGGCCCAAGTAAGTCTAGAATTCCTTTTCTGGGCTCTTCTGACACAAAATTGATCCTGATCTACACACTATCATAAAGAGATGATTGTTTTTGTCCCCTTCTTCCTCATTTCAGTATTTTAGCTGTGGACAGAACTCCAGAGAATATTTTTTTGTTGTGATAATGTATTTCTAAACACAACCACTCTTTCCCACTGCAAATTGTAGAAACTAATGGCATTCAGCTCACAAACCAAACAGCTGTGTAATTTACATAAGGGAAAAAAGGCCTAAATGACACTTCAGGATCATTCAAATATGTCATATGATACAAGACAGCCCAGTGATGGCTCTGAACACAGCTTGGTAAGGACATGGCAATTTTATGTAGCTTGTTCCTTTGTATATTAAATTTTTCTCTTATTTCTTTATCAGTTGTAAGGAAGAAAATAGGAAAAAGGAATCTGAAGCTTGATCTAGAGACAAAAGTATACCTGTTACAATGAGATGTAACTAATTGCCTATTAAATACAGGCCGTGCCTCTTCATGGTTATGAAGCTACTGTAGATTTCTTTACAGCAGGTTTTTGACATGATGGCTTGCACTGTCTACCTTAATGGCCTGCAAAGATCCAGAATTCACTTCTGATACATGTAATGTCAACAGGCCATTTCTAAACAGTTTGCTAAATCTATTGAAACTCAGCCTGAATTTCTTTTCACTGCTATTTAATCCAGGCCCAAAGCATAGCCCTTTAAATCCAATCTTTTTTAACAAGAGCTTTTAAAATAATTGATTATTGCCTTCTGCTGTTATTGTATTGTATACATGTGATTTCAGCATAGTTTTTTTAAGTTGTCCATCAATAAAAATAAGTCTCCAGTGTTTTTTGTCTTATAGTAAGCTTAGGCCTTTCACTACTTCTGAACTTTACAAATCCTATTTACATATTTTGTTTAAACTGTCAAGTGATAGGGAAATACATGAACTAGGCATCTCCTTCTCAAGATGTCATTGACCAATGTGTGTAAGATTTTTAGAGACCCTGTACTGCAAGTTTTAGTATGTGTGTGCTTTATTCTACTCCCACATTGGAAACTTGGTGCTCAAGTACATTTTTTTGTCAGAGCAATTTCTGTTAAATAGTATTAAGTAACACGTGAGTGGTTACAAAGGCCCCTTTATCACCTCACGTCTACCATCCTGAACTTCCTGTCATGTATGCTTTTCACTTTAAACCTGTGCCCTCCTACAGTCCACATACCTCCCTGATTGCCAGGATGCAAGCAATGAAGAGGAAAGCCTCCTGGCATGTGAGATCAAGTAGACATCAAAGTGATGAGGTGAATTTTTATTAATTTTATACAGTAGGGAAGATGGAAGAAAACCACTGCTATTTCCAGACCTCCAGCCTGATTTTAAAAACAAATCCTCTTATTCAGAATTATATTAATTAAACCTAGCTCTCTCTAAAGTAAAGTGTTTTTGTACTTTTAGCCAGTAGGTTTCTTTCCTTTTTTCATGGTTGCTGTTTGTTTTGAATGGCAAATATTTTGATAAGATTAAACGCCTTTTCTCTAAGTAAATGGAAAGATGCAGAATGCCAATTTTTTTTCATTACAGTTAACTGCATCTTCCCTAACCACACTAGAACAAACATATGTGCACACACAAAAACCCTTTCCGAAGCTTTCTTCACTCAATTAAATTTGTAAACATTTGTTTCCATTAGTCATACTCAGGCTTCTGTATCAAGCTTCTGAGCAGTGAAGAAGGATGAAAATGTTCCTTTTCATAGCAGTATGGAAGGAAGTTAGGGAGCTGGATAATAAGATGTGCAAGGGAGGAGGGAGGAATAGGATGAGGAAGCTGTAGCAGGAATATGAAATTAAAGACCTGAAAAAAGAAGAAATCAAATGAAAACCAATCTGTTCTTAATTTATGTCAATCGGCAAGTAACAACCAGAAAGCTATTTTGGGGATGGATATCTCCTCTATAGCTCAAGTAACTGGAATCCATCCAGCACACCTTTCCTTATCCTAAATTCTAAAAATACGATATACCTTGGGGGCAGAGGCACCACTAAGAAAGATTATTTTCCTCCCTTTTCTTTTTTCTCCTCCACCAAGGTCACATATAATTAGAAGAAGAAGCACAGTTCCAAAAGTGAAATCTGCTTGTAGTAGTCCTGAAAACCCACTTATGAATGGGAGAAAAATGTGGTTGGTAGGGCACAAAATAATTCCGAAACATTGGGTGTGATTCTGCTGGTATAGCACAAACAGATTAAATCAGTGCCCTGATGGTAATCTTGAGGCTGGGTAGACGCATTAATTTGAATGCCCTTCTTTGAATAAAACTAAGCTACTTTATAGATAGAGACCAAAATAAAAAGTCTGTTCTCATTCATTGAATGATCCTGAACAGTTTTATTATTTTAATGTAAGGGCAGGCTGTGCATTACTCTCTCAGCTTAATGGATCTTTCAAACTGCAGTACCCAAACAAATCCTTACTATGAAAATGACATTTTCTATTGTCAGGTAAGTCCTAAATTAGGGAGTCCAAGCATGAAATGAAACCTAATCTTTAAATAAAATTATTTAAAAGAATCATATTTATGATTTTGATATGTGTTATGGTTAAGAAATGCCCAACTTTCCTTGACTTCACTTTACTGAAAAGAAACAGTACATGGAGCACCTTACATGTGTACCTGCAGCAATATGAAAATCTAAATCATATGAAATCTGAAATATAACAGAAAGGACAGAAATAACTGGATTATGCTACACCATTTTTTGGCTATCAAAAAAGAACAAGATTAAAGAGATATGAACACTTTATGGCACCCTCGAGCCACATAGTTTTTATAGAACTTCGGTGGTTTCATGAACATTACTTAACTACATAAAGATCACATTGTCAAAATCTCACTTCTCAACTTATTCCCTTTCAACTCAAAAAAATACTAGTGTATTCAGCTGCTCTTCACTGTTTGTTAGCAATAATACATTTTTATTAATTCAGATTGCTTAACGAGCATTTGTCACTTCATGTGTTAGTGACTGGCAACATCTGAACGAACCTTAAAACAGTTATGAAATTAGCAAAATACTCATTTTGCACTGTCCTTTGGTAATAGCAACATCAGACAGGGCTCTTTAGTTATAATAAAAAGCTGGTGGCTTGGGATCCCTTCTACAGATGGAGACCTTGATGCAGTGAATAGTCCATGTTTCCTGGTATTTGCAGGCGTACATAGCGATTACAGGGTGATGCCAGAGGTGCTTTACTGATATACTACTTCTTCAGCTCTGTAGATTTTTTTTAAGGCTGGAGCCTTAAAAAAAATCCAACCTTAAAAAGATATACAGAGCTGAAGAAGTAGTATCTCAGTAAAGAATAGTCAGCCTTCAACTCTGGAACTGGTTCCTTAACTGTAGCGTGCCCATTGCATTCGAGTTCATAATTATTGGGGTTCTTCTGATTGCATCAAATGCAAAGTATCTTCGTTCTCTTCCCTCTACATTAGTGCCTCTTCTAGCTCATCTCTTGGCAATGCTTCAGATTTTCTGTATTGACATAACACAGAGCAAAAATAGCAGAGTAAACCAAGATACAGGCATCTCAAAGTAGTAGATGTTTGTGTTAACAGTGTGTTTGTGGTTTCGTGCTAGAGCACAGTTCTCTCTTATTAGATATAACTTGGGTGGAAGAAAAAAAAACACTTCACAAATGTAACTTTAATTTCAAAGTCTGATGCCAAAAATTTTTTGTTTCAGTTTGAATACTCACACACGCACACAGATTATAAAAGGCAATAGAAATGCTAAAATACACAGAAATATCCAGAATCTTTATTTTGTCCCTTTGCTGTAATTCACTAGGGAAAAGTATGTACCTCTGTGATTTGTATCCTTATGCACAAGGGCAAAGTCTTTACCAATAATGTTATACACTATTTGTGAGACAATGCAAAGAAATTTTTGACAAACAAAAAATCTAATGGTCTTATAAGGTGTATTTTAGTATCTCCATAAAAGTTGAAATTTATCTGCAGGAAGCCTTATGTGGACCCATTTTGTCTGGCACATGAAGTACAAGGCACAGACAAACTCTGTAATATTTACTTGAGGGAAAAAAAAATTGTTTTCTCAGGAAAGCTTACTCGGAATTTTACAGAAGAGCAGGACCCCTCCTGCTCTCTGCTGAAAACACATTTTTATCACATTGTATACACATGGTGATTATTTGTCAGACTAGCTGAGTTGGGCTTTATCTAACTTTGACCGACATCAAAGGATCTGAGTCCATTACTTGTCAGCAGACGTGTGTGTCAGAGTTGTTAGGTCATCTTTTGCCTTACCCCAATCTCCCCAAACAGCAGTATCTCTTGTTCTGCATCAGAACTGCTCTTCACTGGGGAGAAACGTATTGACAAACTCCAGGCTAGCATTAGTGTCAATATTCCCCATGTGTTTAGAGAGCCAGAATAATTTTAACACTATAAACACCTTGGGGACCTTGAGTGAAGGGAAAGCTTTTGCAACAATACTTTCATCACATGAGGTTCCTTAAACCTCCAAGCAGTTGTTTTAATGAGTGTGGGTCAAGAAATACATGGTAGCTTCTCCTGGGTAAAGGGCAAGGAGGAATAAGTCTGTGGTGCAGCTGATAACACGGCGTTATGAACTTCATTACTGGAGCTAGTGAAATCTGTGTGTGTATACATTCATCTTCACAAATGCATTTAGTTCTTCAGAAAGCCACTCTTTCCTTTTCTACTGCCTATTACCCAGTATGAGCCCCTGCAAAGGTAAACAGCATGCAACAGCACCAAGCCGGGCATCTTCCCGCCCCCCCACACAAGTGCGTGCTGGATATCCACACACACAACACCCTTCTTATGCAGCCACCTCTACAGTGCTTCCTCTGCAAGCTTGGCAAGCTGGCTTGCAAAGCCAGAGCGATTCCTGTCGTAAATTTCTAAGGAAAATTCATGTCATTCTGCAGTAAAGAGTGAATATCTTTGGCCCATAGTGTTGCCCTGGGCAGCAAGAGGGATTATTAGGACAGCTGTGTGTCCAGCTGTGACTGTTGTTTTATGTCTGAAGTTAATAATCGTACTACTAGCAACATGACTTTTGCTCTAGTGACGGTAGACTATCTATTTACAAAGCACTTTGAGAGCTGATGACTGTCCAGGATTGTCATGAGGAAGGACCCATGTGGAAAGATGGCCTACAGCTGTCTTCTCGATTGCTTCAACTCGGCCATTTCTTTTTTAACAGAGGCAAATTTCTGATATACTATTTCACAGGCACAAACATGAGCCCAGGTGAATTGGTGATCATCAGCAACTGCCACTGGGCCATGGAGGACAAACACAGCTGACAAACCACGTCTCCAACTGCCCCCATTCTGCCAATATTGAAACTGTTCTGTAACCAGAGCCTCTGAGGCCTTTGAAATCTTGAGCCCTGAGCTGAGACGAAGCGAATCCAAACTCAGATATCCCTGTCTGAGCCCCACTTGCTCTATGTTCCCCTGGATTTTCAGCTTCCCAAACTAGTAAAGGCCCTCTTTCTTGCCTTAATGTGTCAAAATTATACAGCAGTCATTCTATTATTTCAGTCCAAGATCTAACCTGACCTCATGACACTTCGGTTCTTTTGTGCCACTTTCTCATGAGAGAAACTCATTTAAGCCCAATATAAATCTGGTTCCTTGTCTTTGGATATGCTTCATCCTCATCTCTAATAAAGATCAAATTCTATTGGTTTGACTGTTTTTAAACCCTAACTTTCAGTTGGGCTTGCATGAAGAAACTCAACTTTACCCATTGCCAAGACTCGACAAAATATTTTCCTCTTTTGCTTTGATTTTTGCAGTTCCCTCAACTTTAGAGTCATTTAATTTTTTCTGCTTTTAATCAGGCTTGCGGGATCAAAACGATATTTTGTCTGCTGGCCTGAAATTCTTTCTTAGGTCTGGTCTTCTGTAGAGCTGACAGGAGATAAAAAACCTTAAATGTTTTTTTATGGAAATTAAAGAAAATAGCACAGGTTTTCCTGCATACAAAAAGCAATCTTCTACTTTTTCTGAACGACTTTTTAAAGGCTATTCCTTTGTTTCCTTTAATCTAGAATAAGTCACCATGAAACAGTTTAGTATCTTTTTTGTAACTGACTGCATTAACCCTACTTCACAAAATGGCAGCAATTCCAGCTGCTAAACAGATTCTTTAGTACACAGGAACATAAAACCATGTGTGCTTCAATTAGGTAAACATTTTGGATGTGATGCCAACATAAAGGCAATTAAAAAAAAAAAAGTCCATGCATTCAGATATAAGCCATTAATGATTTTGTAAACTGGGCCAAACACCATAATCTTTGTTCAATCAAAATACCCATGATTTCAGTGGGAGCTGTGACTGAGTTTGAACTTAGTGATTTGGGATGGAAAAATACTTTATAAAGTAAAAGGATAGTTGTGCACTGGGTGCACAGTGTGTTGACAGTGGAAAGCATAATGGATGGTACTAATACGATGAATTATATTTCCTTTTGCAAATCCCTGTTGGTTTGGGCTGGAATCAGATGCAGACTAAGTTACAATGTACAGAGAGAGCAGACATTGTTAGAACTCTTACATCTGCTAGATAATTAAAATTAATATGATATAGTAAGTCTAAACCTGTCAAAATTATTCTTACCTCTTAATTAGTTGTCAGAATACATGGTTAAGATGGGAAATGGAGCTTCCTTTAGTATTAGGGACTGATGTGCTGCTAGTATTTTATCAGTATTGTCTTTAATCAATGCTTAAAGGGTTTTATATGTTTCCTGTGAATGACTGGGGAATCTCTTAACTTGTTTGCCCTTGGAAACAAAAGTGCTCTCTTAGGAACAAAGCAGGAGATATTGTCACTGGGCAAACAACCTTCCAGGAAGGAAGTTTGATTAAGGATGTTTGTACTTTGCTTTGGAAAACCAGCAGTGGCTAGACCTACATGTCTTGAAATGGGCAGGAGACAGTGACTGTGGCAGAAGAGCAGAGGGTGGGGATGGGGATTGGTGTTGAGAATTTCTGACTTTCAGTGCAGTTTAGAAAGTTCTGTCACTTGACAAATACTTGTTTTGAATATGAGTTTCCATGAATCTCGGGGAAAATAGATCTGTGACAGAGGTGATGCAGAAGCATTTAGGGATTCAGGGAAATTGAGCCAAACTCCATTCAGCAAGCCAACAAAAGGAGATTCAGGCAGGGACAGCACAGTGCATCCCCACACAGGATTAAGGCACAGCCCCTACCTGAAGGTTTGCTTTCTGCCCCCTACACTGGTACTGGGTGAAGTCGGTGATGTTCGTATGAGATAAAAGCAAATGATTTGCTACTCTTCATTAGCTGGCTCAAAAAGTTCCTGCTTACCCTTCTCAGCAACAAACTTTCTGGAATTTGCCTCAAGAGGCAGGTAAATCATGAGTTAAAGATATCTGTATATGAGCCAGAATAACACTTTATACTTTTCATCCTAAGATGTCAACATACTTGAAAATTACACCATCTCAGCAAGGTACCTGTCATTAGATAGACTAGTAAGGAAACATTTGTGTTTCAAGTTTGCCATCTATTACTGCAGCTGAGGTCAAGTTCTACCTTTATGTCCTTGCAAACTCAGGAAAATATACATGGTGAAATCTTTCCTCACACTCACAGGAGCGTTTTGATGGTGCAAAGTCTTGACGGTGACCTTCTTGTTAGCATTAAGTTCTCTTGTAGAGTATAAATTATACATTTCTTAAAGAAAGATCTGAAACACTTTAACAGCAAGTGATAATTCTTATATTAGTTGGCAGCTTTTGAGAAAAATGATGTGTGCTTCCAGTACCATCAGCTATTTTGGGGACAGTGAGAGGATGTTTGTTCTTGCAAATTGAGCACTGTATTGTTTGGAGATTTGGGTTCAAAGGACTTCCTCTGTGACTTTGAGCAGTCGTTTGACCTCTCCATTTCTCACTTCCATTCTGCAAATGGATTACAGAATATATTCTTGACAAGAGTGTACTACTGCTTTTGAAAAAAGCTCATTTTTAAAGCATAAACATGCACACCACCATTTAAGATCTAATTTTCAACACAAAGATTTTTTGAGGTGCTGGTCTAATCAGTCCTTTCTGATGCAAGAACAAGAGGCAGAGAGACCTGAATCACCACTCGATATTTTCCATCTGAAAATGCAGCTTTTTTTATGGTTGTATTCTACCAAAGCCTTTGAAAGGTTTTACTTTTGTCTCAGTTAAGAAAAACAGCTTTTGAAACTTGGCAAGTTACCAAAAACAAAGCTGAAGCAAAACATCTAGACAGTCCTTAAAATGGTACCTTTTCCAGTTTTGTCTTGATAATGTGGTGGGAGCTCTTCTCTGTGAGGGATTCTCTATATCTTACCATAGTCCAGACTCTGGTAGTCAGCCTGACCATTTCCACATCTTTTGCAGTAATCCCATTCCCTCCAACTTTCTCCTTACTTGTGGAGTTAGACCATTCAACATGACTGAAAGGGTTTGCATATCTAGTTCTGCTATCCATATGGAGCAAGTCAGTTAAGAGTTTGAGGACAGTACTATAATAAAAACCATAACATTTTAGCAGTGTTTGAACTGTATTTGGGTTTAAATCTGACTGCTTTTCTTTGAGGCTGGTAGACATATTTTTACACTAATTTTAAAATTACTTTTATTTGTGTTCAAACCTGCATTGTCATTTGCCAGCATTTCTTCCTCTCTCTATATATATTTACAAAACACATGGTCATTATGTTAGGTCGTCTTTAATGCTTCCTCTTAAACTCCAGTAAAACAAGATGAAAATTAAAACCATGTTTCTTAAAAAAAAAATCAAAACAGAGTGACTATTTTGAGAGGAGTATTTCTAGAGACACAACATCTGTAAAGAATGCAAAGGGAGAGGAAGCAATAGAAGCAGCATATGGTTTACATTTGGAATTTGAAGAAGAGATGGTGTTGTGAGATAGGTATTGTCCTTCCCTTCTGATTTGTTATTGGAATGCAACGAGAGAAAAACTGCAATGAGTTTTCAACTAAGAGATTCTGCAGGGTAGACCATGTTCTCCACATCTCCTTCTCTTTAGGTGGTACAGTAGAAGTTTAAATGGGGAAGCAGAAGCAGTTTATGAGAAATAGTTCCTCTCTCCTATAGACTGTTCACTTACTGAAAATGCCCCAGGAAATACTGGAGAAGCTATGAGGTGCAACACCTGATCCAGGTAGTAAAGGGCTTTTTTTGGTCAGTGAAAGTTTCTGGTGGGAGAAAAGAAATGCAGAATTTGCCCACTTTGGCCGTGTATGTTCAAATGTATTTTCAGAACTGGAAGTTTTGTTTTATCTCTAAAAACTGCTTTTCAAAGGTGGCTACTGAAACAATGTCTCTGAAATTTGTCCATGTCTCTGTTCTGCAGATGAGAAGTCAAATAGGGCACACACGAGGCATGTTGTTTCAGGAAGAGGTAGCTGTAGTGTTGCTGTTTCTCTGATGACTGGAGATGTAATTTCTCTGAAGGGTCCTACTTGTCTTTATTTCTGGAATATTCAGTGTGGGTTCTGCAAGTGTTGCAGTACTTTCAGATCATACAAAAATCCTTTCTTTAGCTTCTAAATGATAACATTTTCAGCTCATTGAAGGACAATACCTAAACCATTTGCACAAAAACACTATTATCAGCCTATACTCAGGGGTGCTGAAGGTCTAAAAAATTTAGAATGTCAGAAAACAAAAAACAACGAAGAAAAAACAAGCAGTTCCTCTGGACAAGGGACTGGTTTTGTGTTTGAAAGGACGTGCAAAAATGCAAGCTGGCCTGAGATTCTTCTAAAAAGCTTTCGAATCTTTTGAAATATTGAGGTTGGCTCTTAAGTGGTATAAAGCTTCTGTGCTAGCTCACAATCTGGCTAACTGCATTTTATGTTTGTGTGTGGTCAGGATGCACTTTGAAATTATATATGCCATTAATTGACTGCAGTTGGAGGTGCTCTGCTCAGCACCTTTAAAAGTCAGATCACTTTTTTTGATGCCTAAATACAACCTTGAATAGCTGAGGCACCTGGGTTTTCACAAATCTTTCCAAATGTTTAAAAACATAAATACAGCTCAGATTATATATATATTTCTATAAATGCATATGGTGCTTGATGTGGTATAGCTCCTACTCAGAAACTCTCATGGTTTAATCCCGATGAACACAAAATATAGGTAATGATATTATTGATGCATTCTTCACAGAATTGTCCTATTAACACATAAATGTTTCCTCTGATCAACTTCAGTGGGAAAGCAATTACATCTCCAGTCTCAATTTTTGGACAAAAAGTACGGTATAATGTTATTTGGTTGGTACCATACTTCAAATCTACTTTGTTACACTGTGGATGGGTGTTTGAATTATGTGCCTCTGCATGTGTGAAATTCTTGCCCAGCATAGTCTAGACATGTGAAATTCCTATCCTGTGTCATGTAGGCCTAGAAGAGCAGCTTGATGGAGTGGCGCTTAAGGAAGTGTCAGGCTTTTTCTGCTGTGGCCTTTTACTAATAACAGATTATAATGAGTTTATTAAATCCACTTGTGCTGAGATGAGAACTAACAGGATGATTTTCATTCACCCGTGAGACAGCCTGCACCAGGAACCTCTCCTACTGTATTCACAGCTCCATATGAAGGGAGGGACCTTGAAAGCAATAGTGCAAAGATGCACTACTGTTTGGAGCAAACTCAGATCTGTTCCCGGGGTACTGGAAGAGAGGTTTGTTTCCTATGCATCTCACCCAGCAGAGCTGCGGCCAACACGCTAGAAGAAACCTTGTTCAAAAAATCCCTGACAAACCGGGCTGGAGACACACTCTGAGCAGTGAGGTGAGGAGCTCCTTAGGGCTGGAGGTCAGCTCTCAAGTCAGGGAGCCAGCTGACAGCTGTAAACATTTCAGTGGAAATAAAGGATAAATAGATTCAAACAAAATAAAATAAATGTAAATAAACAAGATGGCAAGTCCACACTCCTCCTCAGCCTATGTATTTGTTTGTGGTACTGTGCAGTGACTAACACTTGTCAAACAAAGTGGTGAGACCACAAGTGCCCTGCAGAGCCTGCACTGGGAGGAGGGACATGAGGGCGGCGGTGGTGGAGACGAATGCTTACAACAACAAGCAGCTATTAGGTGTGCTTGCGAGCCCGGCGGCTGCTGGGCTGCACAGGCATTGACTCTGGTGGCCAGACGTGGGGGACCTCCTGGATGGCCTCAGGAAGGGCAGAGCAGGTGCAGGGGCTGGGTGGAGGGAGGTGGGAGGTGGCTCTGCAAGGGGCTGCCCACATCGGGGCTGGTCCTCCGATGATGTGAGACTTGACAGTGCCAGGGAGCCAATACATCATGGGAGGTGCTATTTTATGTCCCTGACAGTTTAACAAGGCTGAGCTTTTATTTCCCTTTGTAACATCATTTCCGCTAGAGGAGTGATTGGATGTGTTTGCTCATTATCTAGAAAATCAGGGTGGAGATTTGTGGTAACAGGGTTAACAGGTAACTGAGAAAGAAAGGAAAATACTTCTGCATCAAAGCAAATATTTGAATAGTGTCATTCTCTTTAAGGAATATATCCACCTGCTACCATGTGTGAACAAAAACCTTCCCTGTCAAATTGGAGATAATAACAGTCTGAGCTACTCAATGTTCAGCTCTCAACAGAGCCCAAAATTAGTGAGGACCAATTTATTTGATGGCTTAATGCACAGCAAGATGCTGATAAATGAATAATTGCTAAAGGAACAATCAGAAGCATCTTCTTTGCAAAAGATTAATCTTGCTTCTTCACAGGCCTCTGCAAATACAACTTTAATAATAATTTGAATAAGTACCACATTATCATAAAGCCATTGCCATATTCCTAAATTACACTTAAAATGATTCCTAGACATTGGCAGACTTGGATGAATTACGGTTTTGCTACCAAGGCATCTCTAGTACTACATTAGAGGAGGAATAGTATCAAGCACAGCCTAGATCAAAGTTCTTCTGGTACAAAACAGTAAGTTTTCATCCTGTTCTTTCTGCTGCTGTTTCCCTGAAGTGTCATTATTCACGACCCTTCTCCCCTTCCTGAAATTCTTACCTGTAAATAAATTGACAGTAACTATTTTGGGGACACCTTCTGGGCTTACTCCATGAATAGAGATTCATCTTTGCTTGCCCATCATTAACTGCAGTTCAGAATAGGGTCATATGGTGTTTTCTGTGCCTGCCTAGGTTGTTGCAGAGGGTACTTTATGAAGGATTCAGTAGGTACAGTGTTAATAATACTATGTCTGGAAGCTGTGAAATCAGGAAGAAATATCGCTCTCCTAGGCACCCCTCCCTATACTCAAATCACCTCAAACTTAACCAAAGTTTCACTGGTGTTAGTGAGCCTGATCCAGCTTCAGGGTTTCCCGTGGACTCCACACACTAACGATAACACCCATCCATCATTTGCTTTCACACTGCCTTAACAACAAAAAAGTGCAAGATGACCATGAAGATAAGATGAATGGAGATTGGACCATTGATCCCAGCCTCCTCCTGCCATCTCTCCATCCTGTCCTTCCCCATCTCTATGTACCAAAGACACTTGAAAAGTTCAAGACGTTGAATATTGGTATTACAGTTAGTGGTGTTATATCCGTAGGACCACACTAAATCACCTAAACATCTAACAAATCCTTTGGCGTGCCAGCAGATAGTTCAAAGGAAAAGTCATCTTAGCCCTGAATACTTACCCTTTGAAGGGTTTAGTGCTGTGGATGGATGAATATGTGAAAGGAAAACATCTTGAATATCTGTTCCCTTTCTTTGGGTTATGCTTCCTGATGAAGAGTGAAGTGCAAGGCAACAGAAGGATATGCTCGGGAACCTAAATTATGCTGTCAGTGGAGTCTCCAGCACTGACAGAAACGAGCCTGCCACCTCTTGCCTGGAACGTGCTCTTGGCCCTGCGTTCAGCCACAGCTCCTGTGAGCTCCCTGAGGAAATGCACACATTCAAATGTGAGTGAATATCGGCAGAGTTGTGAGCAAGGTTAATACCTCCAAGAGGTCACTTTTGGGCCACCTGGCTCTTTCCTCCTCACAACCTGTGCATGCAGCTTTCCCTCCTGCTCAGCTGTTCCTCCACACATGAGTTCCCTGGCTGACGTTCCTCCCAAACAGTTGTGTCCTTACAACTGCCATGTGCATGTAATACCACTGCAAGAATCTGCAAAGCAACTGACGTATTCTCTGCCCCTGTGAGGGAGAATAGCTCATTGGGTGGATTTGCCATAAAGTCCAGCCGATATTAGGCAACTGCCATTCACAGCTCACCCACAGCAGATTAATTAGTTGCTGTGCTGCTGATTGGGATGAGGCAGGCATGAAGTGCTTGAAGAACTGCAAAGCACAAGCTACTTCATGAATTCATTCTTCTATATGTAAGAGGTGGATGTGAAATGAGAAGTATTAGTCCTGGTGGAGAGGTCTGCTCGAGCTCTATTTTTAAGGTACATAGCAAACACACAGGAGCAGATGGCGACTATGCCCACACGGTGGTCAGACAGATGACTTCAGCTCATATAGGCCTGTCTCTGCTTGTTTTTCTATAAGCAGCATGGATGACACAGCAGCAGAGATATCAGTCTGAGCTAGCAACTTGAATAACCACCAATCTATAGGTGACTTGCACAGCCTTTGCTAAAGTTCATGCTGTTGTGCCTATGCCTCTTACTCAGATTAAAGTAAATCAGTGTGTTTCTATTCCTGTTGCAATCATAGCTGTGATTGCAAGGTCTCCATAACATCACGTATCTGGGGACTTGGACAGCTAGCCAGGGGAACATAGGAAAACATTTTGTTTTCAGCTCTGTCACAGGCTTATGTTGTGAGTTGGGGTGTATTACTGAATCCCTCTGTCTCCACTCCTGTGATCAGGAGAATACTGAAAATGCTTGCCTGTTTCCTTGGAGCACTGTAAGATAAGTGCTTGTGAGATGCTCAGAAAAAAGGCTGAGAGTGCTTATAAATAAAATGCAAATGATGTGCCAGTATAATTGCACAGAAATAAGGATTATGGACAAAGTTCCCTTTGGGAGTAAGTACCAAATAATGGCATGTTGGGGCAGCCAGTCCAAGCATTAATGATGGAAGTTAGCAGCTGAATAAAAGTGACACCATTATGGCTGTGCATTCAGAATCACTTTCCTAAGTGTGAGGATCATGATATATCTGATTTATCAAAATAGGCACCCTGAGCGACCTCAGAGTGCCCAAGAACTTCTCTGTGGTTGTATTTTTTTTTTTTTCCTCAGCTATATCAGTCATTTCAATAAAAGATATTATCTTTTGTCTGTAAATCATGCCGCTCCGTGAGAGAGCATGTTATTTTAGCAGAAAGTTAAAAGTGACTGCAGTGATCTATGTGGTGTTAGAGCGCTTTGAGGAATTAAGGGAGTTTCATGAGCAAGAAGTTTGCATGTTTTGCCTTTTTGCCAGTTCCACTATCATTTTTTGCAAAACAAAATTTGTGGGCAGTGGGGATATGTTTTATTAGAATGAATAACTCCCATGGTTATCAGACAAAAAAACAGGCAGCCTTAGGATCACAAGCTGGAGGAAGATTTTGAGGCTCACAGAACTTTTTTTCAGCAATACTGGTTGACCTAATAAAATAATTGCATAAAAACCTTGTTTTACCTGTTTCTTTATATCATTAAGGCTACAACACAACTGCTGTTAAGGTTTATTGTCACTCCTAATTAAGTCATAAGGCCTGAGTCAGTCAATGTTAACTGCCAAGATTGTATTGATTTGATGTGCTGCAGTGAGCAATTATAGTAAATGCAACAGGTAACCACCAACTGTAAGTTCTTTCTGAATGAAGAGGATGTGTTAGTAATGCTATATTACTCTGTATTCAATAGTATTTGGGGGTTTTCTTTAAGCAAATATTGAACTGGAATATCACACCTACCCTGATTTGAACTGCAGGACATACTTATTTAAAGCATGAATCATTTTAAACATAATGCAATAGGATTTTAAAGCAGCAGCATTCATTCAGTGAGAGGGATTCTTTCAGGGCAAAGTATCCAGGACAGAGCCTAAATGGCTGCGTACTCTTTTGAACACAAGCCTGTCCTCCACGGAGAAAATTGCATCCCATTGCAGAGGCCAACTTAAACAAAGGAGAGTGGCTTACACATCCAGTCTGTCATCCAAGCTGAGACTTCAATTAAATGCTTAACACCATATTGCTGAATACACTGCAATGCTAGCAAGTCAAAGGTCAAAAAAAAAAACAACCACAGGCAGCTGTAAACTGAATTCAGTGCAGGCGTGATCACCTCAAGTGCTCTCATTATCTGACACCACACAAGGAGTTTCGTTTATGAAAGAGTAACAATACGTACATATATTTTTTCACAAAAAGAGCAGTGTAAAAATGTATAGTCCCCAGATCAAAGACAGAGCAATATAATAATTAAATTTTATGTCTCTGCATGTGCTTTTCTGTGAAGTTTTATGACACTTCTGTGTTTTCTTATCTGTGTATCTCTTTAATATTTTGCCTAGGTTTTAGAATTGGACTTAGCCATTAATTTTAACCCACTGTTTTTAAGCATCTGGCTCCAATTCCCCTTGCAGAAAGCAAGATAGGCGTAGGAGTTGGACACTGTGTCAGTCAGATATACGTCTGACTATGGATACAGGTATATAAAAATGGTATATTATATTGTTTGACAGGATGATGTATGCTCTTTAATTTATATAAAATCAGACTACTCCTAGAGTGATGCAAACCATCTGGGTTTAGAGCCTCCTAAAGAGGCTATTTCTATTAACAGCTGTGGACCAGAAAAAGCACCCTTTAAAGGTGAAGGTTGAGTGTTTTACCGGGATATGATCAAGAAGAATGTGAGGTATTAGCACAACATTGACATCTAAGTGTACTTACGAGGTATAGCAGGTACATACTGATATGTTGCTGTCATCTGACCTCCAAAAGAAGTAGTTAAATCTGAGTGATGTCTTTGTCAAGTCTAATTTATCTGCCCATCTCTAGCATGCTGGATATGTCTACTTTTTCATCTGTGTGCCTATGAAATTATGTAATTCTAGCTGCAGTGAATAAACAGAAAGCTTTGTGTTAGTAGGGATCCACAAAAAATTTTTCTTCTTCCCCAGTAAAAATTCTATCTCATTTTTCACTGTTCTGTCTGTCTGAGGCTTGTCTACAACCATATTTGTTTATTTCAGTATCATGATGTGGGATGTTGAGCCAAAATTAATCCAACTAGATCATTTACAAAATACTCAAATTTTATTTTGTAAGATCATTTAATTAGGGACCCATTGCCAAAAGAAAAGAACCAAAATCATTCTACTACTTCTGGCATGTAAATATGATCTCTTTAGTAATTGCATACTCAGGTGAACCAAGATATGACAGCTCAAAATTGAATCAGTGTAACCTTATATTCCTCAAGAGAAAGAATAAAATTTACATCCAATTCATCCCTTTGGTCTCAAATACAGTGTTTGCATCTCACAACCATTCTTCTCTACTTCTCCAGGAAACTTGCTAACAAAACCCAAAACCAAACAATCTACTCTTCAGACACAGGCAGAGAAGTGATTTATAGTTCTTAAATTTACAAAATGATTTGGAAGGGAAAACTCTGTCCCAACCTGTTGTAGAGCTACTCCACGAACCAGTTTAATTTAGAAATCCTTCATATTAGCAGTGTCTGTGAAGATAAACTAGGATAAAATTCAAAAATTTCAGTGGCCTGAAAGACTCCCTGTCAGAAAATGCCATCAGCTGTCATTCCAGTCAGATAACAATCTCCCTTCAGGTGTTCTTTCCATGTACCTGCTAGGTATCTTATGGTATCTTTGCAGTTATATTATATACCAACATTACATAGTTGTTAGTCTCCATTCTGATTTTACTCACAGCAAATGTTCCTTGATGATTTTTTCATTGCATTCTTAAACGCATATACAGACATCATGAATTTGTTGTCTGATTATTGTCAATAGCTATTAATCCTGTTGAAGTTATCTGATGCTTTATCAGAACCTTGCCTTGCAAATGCTTTTTTACTTGAATATATATGGAGAAGGGCTTATGCATCCAAAACTTTGCATGACAGATGCATCATGGCCTAAGAAAAAATGGTTTCTCTCCCTACAAACCTTGCCTTGCTTATGTTATGAGACATCATGTGAACATCCCTACCAACTTCAGAAGTGCACCATTAGTGAATGTAAGTTACCCACATGGATGAAGGTTTGTAGACCTAGGTCCTCAGTATGAGGACGGCATGTGTACAGCATTTCTGCAGGTCTCTTGCTGCGGTCTTGAATTAATTAGCTTGATGTTTTTGAAGGAAGGTACACTCTTTGCTGAGTGCTGCTTTTCTTTCTTAAGTATTGATTCAATAGGATATCCTTCCCTTGGGGTGAGATCAAGGTCTGAAGTATGTAAAACAATGTTTGTGCCCCTCTAGTTACTAGGCATCTAAGATTTATGTTCTCTATTGTATACTGTATCACTTAGATATAGGCCATTATTCTATATTCTGACATCCTGTATTACCCAGAGATGCATCTCCCTGGAATTCAGGCTGCATTGTTATAGGAAACTGAGCCTGGAATTAATCCAATAGCTTTTCTTTTTCTATAGCTAGGGTTTATTTTTGGATTGAATGCCCACCTCTTTTTTCCTTTTGCTTTGTTTTCCTGTGGTACACATTTCTGTTAGGGGTGTGTGTGTGTATGTGTGTTCTTGAAGATGCACACAATCTTATATGAATTTTGTTTAACCTCCCTGTGTGGGATTAGAATCTCTGGCACTTTTAGGAATATTTGTTCAAAAGCCAAGAGCTAGCTGTTTTGAAATATCATTAAAGGCACCAACAGTGCCTCTTTTTTTCAGAAGAAAGAAAAATATACATTGGTTGACAGAATTCCTCCAAACTATGCTAAGATTATATACTAAAGAATAGTTGAAGGTCAAGTGTCTCAAGTCTGTCTGCTGTTTAGCAGTTGAATACTTCAGAAGAAATATGCATGTACTTTAAACAAACTTCTTGATTTTTTTTCTGCCTCATTTTATGTGTTCTTTCCTTTTCATCTTGCAACCCTCCTTATTCACTTTTCTAGAAAAAGCCTTCATTATAAAGATGCACTGGAAAGCAGGAGGTCTTTCTTAGAGCTGTCAACATCTGTAGCTCCAAAAACAGAGTTGAGAGATCCAAGAAAAATCTCAGTGGAAACTACTGGGCTTGTAGAAGAAATTTCATCTTAAATTTTCTTGTTTCTTTAAAACTTGATTGGGCAAATAGTGGGGAGCATACCTTCTCTTTTTATTTTTTTTTCCCCTCTCAGGACAACACAGTATTTCCAGTTGTGATTCATGCTTTGTCTCTTACTGTACACAGGAGAGACCCTCAGGTGAGAGATGCTGCAGCCTCTTTTACCTGCGTGTTCACTTGCTAGAGCCATCAGCAAGGCTCAGACTGTGTAGTAGTTGTTATCAAGACTATCTGTATTAAGGCATTGCTTTTCCTCCTCCTCTTGGTCTCCTGGAGGTAATGTGTTAATTTTCAGAAGTATTTCTTTTTTCTGACCTTTATATATTTGTCCACCAACTTAGAGCAGAAGTCAAACTGAGCAGTCACACAGAAATGCTGTGTGTTTTGTGACAGGAGGTGGTTTTTTGGACGTCACAGTGTGCAGACAGGTCCCTGCTCCCTACGTCCTTTGCCTGGCACTGAGCCTTCGCTCCAATGTGTCATAAAAATCACACACCTCGGGTGAGAGCAGAGTGCTGCACAGAGCCAGATTTTTGCACCAAATTAAACATTGATGAATGGAGCCAGGACTTTTATCTGGCTCACATCTAATGTTTGTGTTCAGTTTATTAGCAGCATGACCCTCTGCAGAGCCTGATTTATAGTTTTGCTGGTTCAATACATCCCAATTCTAGCTGGAGCTTTAGACACTCTAATTTTTGGCCTTTGCCCCTCTGGTGTCCTCAAGGTGCAGTGCAGAGTGATCTTAGGGTGGATGGGAGGTTGTCGTGGTTTTTTGTTAGAGCCAAGCTGCAGAGACCCAGTTGCCTTCATGTGGCCCTTGAAGCAATGAAAAATGTTACCTCAGTAGTTTCTTTGAAAAGACATATCTGATGTCCTCAATGGTTATGCACTATGGGGATATTTTGTGTCTTGCTCTGTCCTCTCTGCAGGAAAAATCTTCCCAGAAAAGAGCCCCTAAGGCTTCCTGTAGCTGGATCAACCCAGGGACAAACTGACCTCAAAATATGACATAGGTAAGATAAATGCTGAGACACACTCTGACAGAAAAGTAAATCACTGAGGCATATTGTTCAGGGATTTAGTTGTTTCTGCAGTGTTTTTTTAATCTTCAGTATGCATTGAAATTGAAACAAACAGAATGAGATAGAAAGCAAAGGTGTCCAAACTGACTATGTCATTATACCTTGTCACATGGCCTATTTTAACAGGTACAGAAGCTAGATTTTTTTTTAATAGTGTATGAAACTGTGTGTATTTGAAATGTGTGCAAGCTGCTATATATGAAAGTCTTCTGCAATCATTTCCTTGGAACTGTCACTATCCGGGGGAAATTGTGTTCAAAGCATGCACTTCATATGAGGGACAAGACATAGCCCAGTCTATGTCAGTGCATGTTGACATACACACAAGCACATACAGTCTCACACGCACAAGCAATTCTGGGTATATCCATACGGCACGTTTTAGGCCACTGCCTCTACCCTGAAGCCCTGACAGGAGGGTGTATTCTGCAAGACCAAGAAGCAGCCTACAATAGCACATGGGGTACCAGATGCCCATGTACTCACGCTTACACATACTGCTTTGCTAGGCATCGGTCTTCTCTGCACTTTTCCTGCAAGCTTATAGCTGCTTCAGAGGCTGTTCTTTCTGAACCACAGCAACACATTTTCCATATCTGAGAAGAGCCTGTAGTTAACGACTCTTTCAGTGAGTTCAACTTCCTCTCTGTTAGTATGCATCAGCTCTTCCATATGTGGTACTTCATCTCATTTAAAGTAAACCCAGGGGCATGACTACGCACCTAAAATTGTTATTGTGAAGATATGCATGGCTACGATTATTTGAACTCTAAGCTGAACTTTCCTGTGGCAAGACTAAGGAATCTCATTTATTCCTGAAAGGTTTGCTTTTTTTTGCTACTAGATTGAAAAAACATTTTTTCGTTCTTTTGTTATTCTACTAGTAAATCTACCAAAACTCTCTGCATGTGATTCTTCTCATGTTGACTTTGGAGGCTGCCAGGAATAACAGTGCTGAATTCAGAAGAGCTAGCTACTATCACGTAAAATAAAGTCCTCTTTCTCTTGGTTTTCTGCAGCATCTGCAACAGTACTGTCTCAGTGTTGGCATACTGGAATTAGGAGTAGTTTTTACTAGATATAAATAGTACCAAAGCCACCTCTTCACATCTCCCAGGCTCATGCATTTATTTAGCTTTGTACAAAAAAGAAAATGGAGCATCTGAGGCTCTTACCAGGTTGCTTGCTTTTCTGTGCTCAGACAGGCATAATGTTGAAATAACAAAGATTAATTCTTAAGCTTGAAAATTTTGATAGAGCCTGGTGTAAATCTATTGCTGGGAAGAGATTATGTTCAAACATGCTTGAAGATGGGCCTTAAGTCAAAAACAAAAATACTAGATGTTGATATGCTTCAAAGCATCAGGCTAACTCTAACTTTAGATCTCTTTTCCTTTCAGTTTGGCTGTATGGGTAGACAGCTGGGCACACATCATCCTCTGGCTCCTGTGGGTCTGCTGTATGCCTTCTAGAGTAGCAATTAACGTCTCAAGTCAAAGGAAAGCAGGGAAAAGTTTGCGAGCTACTTTGGGGCTTTTACCAGAAATACAACATTCATTGACAACATTCAAAACTATCTCCAAATATGTTCTGGATGCTAGTTACACAGCAGCTAAGTAATCTTAGTAAAAGGAAGAGGAGGAAATGAATATTTATTCATTCTTTGAATTTCTCCTTATGCTTTTTTCCAAATGCAGCATCTCATAATAATGGAGCAAGGTGAGGACAATACACAGAGCAATAACTTTTACTTTTTGCCACATCTGTACCTAGTATCTAAAATACATAGAAAAGGGCTCAAAAAAGGTGGAAGAAGGATGTGATGTTTGACTGTGTTTATGTTGTTTTTCAGTTCATTCAATAAGAAGTCTCTTATAAAGTTTTGAATGAGTTCAGCTATAGTTTTGCTTTTGTTCTCATTTATCCAGAGCTCAGAAAGATTGAATTGTGAAAGTTAACAGTGAGAGTTAATACAGGCCTGGTATGTTAAGTTTAAAAGGAAGTTAAATTGCTGGGTAATCACAGCAAAGACACGTTGGATAAAATATGCCCCCATCTGCACATGTCAAATTGATCTCCAAGTGTGATTGCTTCGGGTGAAGCATATCTTGCATTTGAAACGTCATTCAGGGGATAAATTCATACAAACCAGGTCACAGTGAGACATAGACACAAAGTTTCGGTAGATGCTTTGTCCTGAGTAGGTCTTTCAGAGCAGGGATGTGAGGGTATTCTCTACAGCTGGCTGTCTGGTTCGGACGCTGATGTGTCCCCTATATCCAGAGGTGCATGGTTGCCTCCTGCTGTATGTCCTGCTCCCACAACTCCAACCAGGGGACTTCTCACTTCCCTTGCCTGAAGGCTTGGGTTGTTTTCCTAAAGGTTGAGGTATGTGGGGAGAAGGAATACATGCTCTCAAATCTTGACATGCAGGTGGCACACAGCCATGTGAACACCCAGCACCCAGGACTGAAGCGCGTACTGCAGAGCCAATAAGTCCTTGGAAGTGGCTTAAAACTGAATAATGATTACAGGTGCACTTATTTTATAGAGAAGTAACTTCAGCTACTTCAGCAGTAATGCTTGTTTTACACAGATATATAGGAAAGCAGAACTGGTGTTGTCTTCTCTAACTCTTCAGCTCTCTCTCCTGTTGTGGGGGGTGGGGGGTGGGGGGGAAGGAAAAAACACCCTTCCTGATCTCAAAAGGATGTTTTAAGGCACAATTCATGTTTGCATCATGCTTCAGGACATTCCCAAGAGATGTGATCTTGTGCTCTTCGAAGTCAGTGCCAATGTTCTTATCATCCGAGAGACAAGATGCAGGAGCAAAGGAGGACTAATTTTCTGGTGTTCAGTCACAGACAAGATTACTACCAGAAGAAAGAACTAAATTTTTTTTGTGTTCAACTAATCTAGTTCTTATTTCCATTTTCTAACCTGCAAAACATAAAAGAACTTGCAGAGATGCCTGTAAACACATTTCAAGCACCCCATCCACCATTTTATACAGGAAGATCAGTCAAATACAGGCTTCTGAATGGAGGATACTAAAAGAAGAAGAAGAAAAAAGACTTAAACAGGAAAAATAGTCACCAAAAAAAGCAAAGCTGCAGCAACAATTAAAAGTCCTTTTTTTTTTTTTTCTTTTTTTTTCCTCCTCTCTTGCATTCACTTGTTGTATCTGTGGTTATGCCTCCTGGAAAAAAATGCAGCCTGTGCTTACAACTGTGAGGTAGACCTTGGGCTTGGGTCTGAGCAAGCCTGAAGCTCCCTGACTAGCTGCAGGAGAGCAAACTTCCACCTCCTGGAACTGCGGCAGCAAACCTAGGGGGGAATGGGCTCAGCTTCTTCCTCCTCCGGTCTCACCTAATCAGAAAACCATTTATCTTGTTGATTCCATTTAAGTAGACCCTATTCTTCTGAAGAACAATCTGGCAAGTTCCTCTCTTTACTTTTCCTTCACTCTCTTTTTTGAGCTAATGCTTGGGTTGAAAAATTACTAAGGGAAGTGTATAAACCTAAACAGCTATTATACTCTTTAATTAAACAAAGAGTTCTGTCAATATTCAGCAGCTATATACCACTTCCATAGGCTAAAAGAGGAAAAAAAACCCACTGGTTTGCTTAATCTTCTCTCATGTATGATTCTTCTAGCTTTCGGTGTTTTTGAATGTTTATTCATGACATATGTTTTCCTCCTTATGAAACTGTGGACTGTTTCCTACTGATCCTGGAGCAAAGACGGAAGGGTTGCTTACATGTTCATATACTTCCTTAAATACAGAAATCAGCTTTCACTTCACTGTTGTCCAAAAGGTTTACGTCTCTTTCTATTCTTACTGTTTAAAAGCTGGGGAAAAAACAGCAAATTTTATCCCACAAAAACAAAAAAATCCATGCCCTTAGCTTTTTAAGCTAAAATTCTCAGCCTCCAGAATTTAATACAATCCAAAGGCTACAATTGTTCTCAGTTCAATTGTAATTGGACCACATTGTTCTCACGTCAATTTTTTCTGTTGCTATTTACCTTCCTCTCTGTAAAGCCAGGTTTTCTATTGTGTTATGTCAGTCACGCAGAGCAAAGTGTCTGGAAAGCAGCCAGTCATCATTTGGGGGAGCTTTTATCCAATTCCTGCTACCTTTACTGTGGCCCAGTGCAGAAGTGAGTTATGGTAGCAGAGCCAGAGTCAGCAATCTCCTCTTACTACACAGGTGTAAGTTATCGGTTGCGTGCCTGCACTGTGCCAGGTAAAGGAAAAGGGCATGGGGGCTAGAATTTCCCAGCTGAAACAGAGAGTAAAAAGGGGGTAAGACTGTGTTTAATGAAGTGTGGCCTTTGCAGGCAGAGAACTGACTCTTAATATATGCCAAAAAATCAGGCCATGGAAGGAACCTCTCAAGGAATGAGGAAACTTTTGTGTTTTCCTGCTTTCTTCCTCTCTTCTTTCAGTTAGTGTTTGAACTTGGATGGGCAAAAAATCAGGTATGCGAATCCTTTCCAAGTAGGGGGTGTTCTTAAAGAAAAACCCTTCCGTTTCAGAAGAACCATACTGTGACTCTTTGCAGATTTCTCGTTCCAGCTTCCAGGTAGTCAGAAATCTTGTTCCCCGGACCCCAGATTTCTCACTAATAGGATGCCAAGATTCAATGACCTCAGAAGTCCCATCAGCCCCTCCTCAGACCTAGCCTACCAAGTTGGTGGCTGAGGGTCTGGGAGCATAGTAAACTGTTCTGTTAAAAGAGGGCTGATAGCTTTGTTTCTAGCACCAGACAATGAACAGATAGACACGCTGGAAATAGCCAGAAGTTTTTCATACAGATTCTTGTCTATTTCCACATGTCTTTGGTAATGGCATTGCTATCTTTTCCTGGGAGTGAAACACAATACGTTAACAGCTTTGTTCAGATTTGAGACCATAGACTCTTTGTGTCTCCAGAACAGCTGTTTCAAAGTGTTTTAAAGTGCTGGGCTGCTGCCAACCCTCAGCATTTCTTTGGTTTCCAATACACCTTTATCAAATTCTTAACTGAAAAACTGTTCAATATGGTTCTGCAAATAGCTCTTCATGACCTCAGACCAGTTACTCTAGTGGTTTAGCGGAAACGTTGAACAGGAAGGAATTATACTCTGCAGATCTCTGCATTTAAATGCTTTTGGTAAAGAACAATAACACTATGAAGAGAAGTGACTTGCACCACTGTCCCATTTATCCTTTGTGTGAAAGACAGACGAGATTATAGCCTGTTCTGTGTAACCATAATAGCAGCAGCTGTTTAATTTAGTGAAGCAATATGAGTATTTGTTGATTTATATGAATGCAAAAAGATCATTCACCAATACAATATTTATTTAGCTGCTCTAAAGTCTGACCCCAGCATGTCCAGGAGAATGATGGAATTTGAATGTAATGGCTAATTTTAATAAATACTTTTTAATGATTTTGGCCAAAAAAGGCAAGTGTGTGGCAATTGGGTGACCAGTACATTGCTGGAAGGCAAACTGTTTTAAGAAACTGTCTGCACTATTTCATGCTTTTTAAGGATATAGAAGAGTTCAGACTGGGTGATTGTTCTCCTCTTGTAGGTATATAAAATCAGGAGCTAAATAGGCATTTTTCTTTGTAGATGCCTAGATTCAGGTAAAGAGTGAAATATGAGAAGGTGCGGCATTTCAACTGTTACTGTCAGCAGGTAGTGTGTTCAGGCTTAGAAGTGAATCCTGTTGGCACATATCCCAAACTGCTGAAAGAGAAGTGTTTTATGTGCTGCAGCAGTCTGAGATGTATTTTAGATGGCAATATTTAAAGACTGGCAGTAAAAGTAACCAGCACTAATTGCACAGTGAGGTTTGCCAAGGTTGCAGGGAAAATCCCAGGGCATGTTACAGCAAATGCCATCAAGATAATTAATCACTGACTGGATTGCAAGCGAAATAGGGTAACTTTGTGCTATGTTAATAATACCATTTGCTGGAGGTAAAATGCCTGTCTGTTTGATGCTCTTTGTTGTTGTGCAGAATATCTACATTAATTGTGGAAAATAGGAGGCACGCTTACAGCATAAAAAAAAATGGACTCATAAAGAGTTCAACATTTGTATGTTCATACACTGTCCCTGCTTTCTTACTTTGCTTTTTCAGCTTCTGCCAGTCTGCTTTCAGTTCCCTTTCAACAATCTCAGACAGAATCCCCAAATCTTCTAGGCGGGTTAGAGAAATATATAACCATTCTCCTCCATACTGATCTGCACAAAGGGCACATATCGCACATAACTTCTTTTTCTGATATGAAGAACAGAGTGTGAAGACTGTTTAGAGAGGTAAGTCAAAAAAACCCAAACAAACTCCAGCCCTGGCAAATCTCTGGGAAGGTGTCAGTTTAGCTTTGCCGTTGTTGCCAAGGAATGCAGTCTGGTGTTAGGACAAAGCTCCCGAATTCTTTGCCCAGTGGAGTGTGGGCAAATCACTTGATTTATCTTTGCCTGAGTTTCTTTATTTGTAAAACTGAAGTAGCAGGTCTGACTCATGCAGTGGATGAGCAACATAATGAATCCTTTGGTCATTACCACTGAGGGACAGTAGCTTCAAGTAATTAGTCATTTCTCCAAAGTTTAATTTAATCACTGTGATAAATCTATGTGAATAGAAGCAGAGAAGTGATAAAAAATTAATATAAAAAATGAAGAAGAAGCAGATGCGCAATACCAAATTATCCACGGTAATCTTTTCACTTGATTTATGTAACCTTCATCTCTTCTTTGAGTCATCATATTAGTAGTCTGTTGATGTCTTCTCTACACCTCATTTGAATCAGATCATAAATCAGGTCCCTTTTGCTTATTTATGTGTGTACCATCATCTATGGCACTTCATGAAGAATGGTATTGTTCAGTATTGGTTGTAGTTTTATGTTTTTCAGTGATCAATGTTTTACTTTTTGCTTACAAATTAAGCTAATTGTTTTGTCTTGGTTTTTCTGGCTTTGGAAGTCTGTAATGTGTGTAATCCCTTTAATGATTTCAAATAAAACAAAGTGAAATAGCCTCATCCTATCCTTTCCAAATGCCACTGATGAGTGACAAATACAATGACTGAAGAGTAATGAGGTAATTATCATTTGAAGTAACATAGGCTGATAATTTTTATCTTTTGTGGTTATTATTATTTACCTCCAGCTCACCTCACTATCATTTTACCCTTTCTGTTCCCACGGTGACATCCTCTAGAGCGTTAAAAAGCTAAGGGAAAGGGAAAAGGGGAAAAAAACAGAATTGTGCTTAATGACTCCATCTCTGCTACCCAATTATGTTCCATTTATCTTTTTTTTTTTTTGTGCCATCACAAAAAACAATTGAATGGATTAGTTTCCAAGCCCCTTATCTTTGCCTTATGTTTCATGTGGCTTCCCTCTCAGAGTTTGAGAATCCGGTACACTGTGGCACTTGGATTTGCATTGAGTAAAAATGACACTAAGTGGACTTTTCTGCATATGGGGGGACTTCTTTTACTTAAGATTGCAAGTTTGGGTGTTTTCTTTTCAGGGAAAAGCTGCTTCCATTGAATTTTTGTTTGTGCCACTGTTGTAGCATCTGCCACAATCCTGTTATCTCCTGGTGCTTGCTCTGAAGAACCTCTTAGCTTGCAACTTATGATAGTTCAGACAAGCATTGGATTCAATCCCATTTTTAGTGCAATCAAGAGAGATGAAAACAGTTAGAACATCTATTGGCATCACCAGGGATAGGATGGTGGTGAAGCTGTTTACCATCGACTGCACTGAGAAGAAGAGCATTCTGAGGATCTCCAGTATAGACTCTGCAAGTGTTTCTTGGGCTGCACAGAATTTCTGTTAAGTTGCTCTTAGCAGAAACGGAGGCAACTGGGGAACCAGCACTTCAAGAAGAAAATTAAAATGAGTGGTTTTAAAAAATAAATTCACTAATAGGGGTTATCAGTCCCAAAAGATATAGTTCATGCTGACCTCTCAGGAGGCTGCCAGAGTAGGTCTGCAGTTGTGTCTAAGGAACACACCACATGGCACAGCAAAAGACCTTCTAAGGCAGTTCTCACTGTTTTTGGCCACACAGTTGCTTGTTCAAGGACAGCTGTATCAGTCCAGGGGCAGGCAAGTACTGATACTTGCCTTTTTGCCCTCAGGAATATCCCAGCTCTGCAGAAGTCATCTGTCTGTGCTCCCTCTGCTGGCCCTGTGATTGCTGCCTTGCCTCTGGGGGTGCACTGCAGGGTGGCTGCCGTGGAAGGCGAGCCAGAAGTGGCTGCTGGTGAGGAGAGACACTAGGGCATGAGGAAAAAGGTGAGCAGGGGCTAGGAGTGAAAAAAGCCAAGATGTCCTACATCTCCAGATTAGCAAAGGTGTGAGCAGTATGACAAGATATTGACATGAGTTATGGTTTTTACACCCTATCCTTCTGGTGTCCTACTCTTCCTCCGTGTCCAGATATAGCTATGAACCTTGGATCCTCAGCTGATTTAGCTACATGTTGGCTCTGACCGATTCGTTTCCCATTGTTAGTCTTGCTCATGCTTCTTAGAAACTGCTTAACGCAACTACAGTGATTACAATCACTCACAAATATTTCCCTCACAATGTACCCCCCTCCTTGTCTTTTGTTTCTACCTACTTTTGCCTCTAAGCTGTGATCAAAGCCATCAGGCTGCCGTGCAGCTTTGCTGCTGTGATTATCCAGGGCTGGCTCCCATCTTTCCACAGCCCTTTGTGAAGACTTGTACTTACCCAGTCTTCAGTAAGGGGATTACCCAAAGCAGGGTGAGGCAGACAGGGCTGGGAGCGCTTATAATTTCAGGGCTGTTCTGTCCCAAATCCATTCTGGCTAACGCAGAGACCAGATCTGAAAGTCCCATGTAGTGATCCCTCCAGTTCTGCAGTTATCTCATGTGTAACCTGCTTGGGGATGATGTACAGGACCATCAGACCTGCATTAATGTTGTACCCCTCAGCACATGTCCTCTCAAATAGTTAATATGAGGCCACGTCGGTTCATGCTGTGCAAGCCCAGCACTTGCGCCGGCTGTAATGGAGTATGACCTATCCCTTAACTACGGCAAATTTTCTTTCTGCATGCATTCATCATGCTAACATTGTTTATAGAGTTTTCCACCTGTGCATGACAAAGCACTTCACTGCAAAAGACAATGAGCCCCATTTAACAGACATAGAAAACAGAGGCAAAGAGAGATGGCACAAATCATCCCACTGTCAGTGAAGGTGACCACATCTCCTGTTTTACAGGATAAACTCAATATTAGCTTACTCTTTCCTGTGGACAGAGATGCCCATTCTAGTGGTACTCTGGTGTAGCATATCAATGCACTGCTGTTCTGATCCCAAACCAGCTGGAAATTGACAGAAAAATTGATTTCAAGGGCTGTGAACAGGCGTAGCAGGCAAGGGGAAAAAAATTACCATACATGCAGCTGTAGCTCATTTCATGAGGGAGAGCAGGGTTGTACTGGAGTGTGGTATTCCTCTCTGACAGATAGCCTCAACACTGCAGCAATGTTTGTTTTTCTATGTCAATATAAAACTTACTGCTCCATTTAGAGAATGAAGTGGGCACTGCCTGCAGGCTGATTCGAACTCCACAGTTTTCCATTGCTTTTTTATTGCATGGGAGACAAGGGTGACCACATCTTATTATATGTCCTCCTTTATATGTCCTGCTTGCAAAAGGTAGTTGATATAAGCTTTGTCTTGAAGTCTTTCTATTTTGTGGAATAGTCTGCCTAAAGAAAAAAAGTTCAGTGCTTTTGTTCAATGGTGACAAATTGCTACCAAGTTTGATTAAAGACGAGAGCACCAAATGCATTTTTGCTGTAGTCAATGAATCGACCATATCTAGCTAAGCATGAGAGTTCCTGGCTGTTATTAGACTGTCACAGTGATCCTGTTATGCCTGTATGTGTACAACACAGTAGCAGAGACGAACAAGAGCGTAAAATGTCTCCTATTATTTTTCCTGCACTTGTGGAAGAAGCAGGTATCTGTGCAATGCCTGTGCTGGTATCACAGTTTAATTCTGAAAAAAGGAGCAGTTTGGGGTTTTTCTTTCTTCTGCTGATAAGGTATAATTAGCCTGTGTTACTTACTGCAGCAAGATATCACTGAGAGTAGGCACTTTAGTAGGATCCCAGAAGCATTAAAGGTTTCACTGTATAATGAGAATGTCTCCAGTTTCAGAAGATAGGAAATACATGTATGTATATACCTGTTAAGAGAGAGAGAAACTTCCCAGCTTTCACTGATAAGTGTTAGGAGAATATGTTACCCATAAACAGATTATGCTCCAAAGCGATTTCTATCTGCTTCCAAGACAGCCACTGTCACTTACAGTAGAAAATGGTTCACAGGAGGGTGGACATAATGCATAGTCCTGCATATTATTTTTAACATGAGAAATAAGAAAAAACTTGTGGTCCTAATAAGACAAATAAAATATAGCCAGAAAAATGTGTTATGAATGCATTATTATCTAGCACTATAATGGCACTGATTGTGGACTAAATTAAACAGATTAAACTAGCAGTCAACTCAGACAAGCAACTTTACAGGAAATCACAAAGCAGATGTAACAACTGGAAAAGCTAGAGACAGAATCACAGTCTGGTCAACCCAAGTCTCTAGAGAAGAGCTACAATTGCAGGAGGCTGCTCTGCATGCAGTAGAGGCATAAATGGCATGTACTTCCACATACAGGCATAGCTAATGAAGAAACTGAGGCAAAGGAGACTGAAGGAGGAAAAGGAATAGAAAATGGAAAAGAGGTGAGGATGGTACAGGTGTGACCATAACAAGAAGAGTTCAGAATTAATTTGTGTTTGGAGGAAGAGGACAAGAGGACTCATGATGGTCCAAGCAAGGAGATCCAACCTGAGAGCTGATTGTTAAACACTGAGCCTCCAGTCAAAGCTAGGGGGAAGATCTTTTTCCAAAAACACCTCTTTCCCTTCATCTCCCCGCTCCCTATAGTTGTATTGTCAGCTTTCTCACTGTAGTATCCAAGTGCCGAATAGGAGACTGCAAAATCACCCAGACTTCTCACTCACTAGACATTGTTTGAAACATCAGCTGTTGGCACCTCAGGGTTTTTTTCCTTCCTTTTCTTTCTTTTAAATCATTGTCTTTAGGTGGAGGTATAGTTCTGCAAGAATGTGCATGTAGCCATATTCTGTGTGCAGGGTCTGTTTTGGTTCAGTTTTATTCACTTCCATCTGTCATTCTGCAGTGGAGAGGCTCTAGCTGAGAATGCCTTATCCCTGACTCCTGCAAGCTTTACTCAGTCTGTGGAGCCGTACACAACTAATATCCTCAGGATTAAGCCTTTGAAGGAGAAACCCCTTTGCATCATGTGGCATTAACAAAGGCAAGCATGTCGAAAGTAAATACTTAGAGATTTTTTTATTTTCTCTTGTCAAATACATAGCGGGAAGATATCCTGGCACCAGCCCTGGAACATCAGGACTGTCCCACAGAAATATTACCCAGCAAGCCTGGATCTGCAGAGCAGCTGCTGGGGATAGCTGAGCGTCGATGGAGCCTGTGTTTCTCAAGGTGGGACAAAGCTTTGTTCCTATCTAAAATGTGCCTCAGGAGCGCATCTCATAAGTGATCTCTACCAGCCTGGAAAAATTTGTTCAGGAATCCATGCTCATCCTTTCTTAGTTTAGAAGATTTTATGAAGCAGACATGGGTCAATCAATATTACTACTGGTTTAACACTGTATATAGGCTGCAATTGCATCTAAGAACCTTCTTGTTGTGAGCAATTGCCCTGACATACAAATCTATTTAAACCACATCCTTCTCTCAACAACCATCAGTTGATTTAAGATTCAAACCTTTTGTAGCTCATTGCCAATAAAATGAAATATATAGTTTGCCCTGACTTTTCTTCTCTGTAGTATTTATTCTCTGAAGTATTTATTATAAAGCATTAGTCACTGTGGGTTACTCCACATATATCAAATCATTATTACATGACTCCCAGAGCTAACAACATTCTCTGAACTCCTCCAAAAAGATATATCAATTGTCTAAGTATGTAATTACTACAGAATTCTTTTTCCTGTGTTTTTAAAGTAGAAGGAATTCAGCCCTATGAAGACACAGACTACCAGTCAACAGATCAGACATTCACCTCGGCCTTGCACCAAAAATCCCAAGCTGATCTGGGCTGATCCTCAGGTTTTGGCTACCCACTGTTACAACCTTTCATTCCAAGAGCTCTGGGTCTACAGTGGCAAACCAGTGACAGGTACCTCACGGTGGCTTGAAAAATAGACATAGTGAGTGTGGCTCTTTCTGGTTTGGGGATTCTGGTGGGTTATTTTGGTTCCTTTTTTTTATTATTTCTCTCTCATTTTCCCTTCCGTGGTTGTAAAGGACTTGCTCTAGCTGCATAGGACTCCCTTGCAGCTAATTGAATCCGGCTGTTGCTGGTGGTAGATCACATGGCCGTTATAAGTTAGAAACGGAATCTTTAAGGTGACAGAACAGTGTCATTACTGTTAAACAAAAAATGGAGGACAGTCACGATTTAAAGAAAACGTTTTTGTCTTGCTGCCAACAAAGATCAAGAATGTGAAATATGAATTCTTGGTCAGAAGGTGACTGGAAAGGATGTTTGCAGGGTTTGGGTGGCTTTTCCTTCTGGCTGAAAACTGAGAGTCGAAATGAGTTAATAATTGTAAATTATCATTTAAATAAGGCACAAATATTTTTAATTCTATGTTTAAAATATAGTCTGTATAATCTGATATATAAAAATAGGATTTTGCATGATATTATGCTGCATAATTTATGAGGCACCAAGAAAGAAGTTCCATGACTAAGTGGTTTAAAAATAACCTAATTTGTGCCAGTTTTGGTGAACGAGGTAAGCAGATCAGTGGAATCTTTTCTCCACAAAGCCCAGGTAGGCAGAATATCAGCTTCATTAACTTTGATGGAATATTCCAAAAGCTGGATGGGGTGTTCCAAACACATGGAAAGTAAAAAGGCCATGCACAAGTCTGCTCTCAAGGAGATTTTGGGGATATGGGATTTTTGTCCCACATTTAAGGGGAACGGAAACTGACACTCAGGATAAGTTTAACATCTATCTTCAGTGCCTTTAAGTGCTAAGGCAAGCATGGAGAGTAATAAGAAATCACTTCACTTTACATTCACGCCAACTTCCCATAATGATTATCTGCTGCCTTGGAAACCAGATGCATATGCTACGGCTGCATGGAAATGTAGGCCTTTGCAGAGCATTATTTCAACAGGAAATTTAGGATACAAAGCTTTAAACTTAGACCAGAAAACTAAGGAAACCGGACTGATCAGTAAACTGTTTCTGCTCCCTGAGGCTTTAACTGACATTAATCCTTTCCAGATGGCTTTCCCTCAGATGCAAGCCTATCAGTAGCTTTGGCCTGAAGACTGCTAACAGAGACGATGTCCAAGCTAAACATATACCCTGAGCCTGTCTGGGATGGTTGCATGACTAGGGCATTGGTGAGGGATCTACACCCACTTTCTGCTCTGCCAAAACTTTATATACAGAAGAAGTCAACAGAGACCAGCTCTGGATTTCAGTGGGACTCACATGCCCACTTCTTCAGATCTGAGCTCTGGTCTCTCTACCTCACTTGCAGATATATAAAACAAATTAGTGTGGAATATTGTTGTGACTCTGCTTAAGCATTGAATTCAAGGGACACTTCTCAAAATTAAGATGAGGTACCAAAGGTTGAATTCAGAGAATTCCAGCAAAATTGATTAAGTCCTGGTAGCAGAGAATCTCCAAAACCACCTGTGATGATTTTGTTCAATATGTGCATAGCTACAAAGTGCTAATAGGAGAAAATGCTTCTGCTGTATTTTTTAATTTAGCCCCAAAAATGTCTTAGCTCCTTTTCCTTCAAAGAATAGGCATTTTTGGTCTTTATTACAGCATCCACATTTCATCTTTGAATGGACTGGCAGGTAACTAAATGCTTGATTTGCTCAGCCAAGTGCCTGTTTAACTGTCTTCAGATGTCTCAGTAAAATGCTAATACGTTTGTCCGGAGAATTACAGAACAAGATAGGTTATTTCATTCCCATTACTCCCATATTTTACCACAGAGGCTTTCAATTATCTACATTAAAATGAATATTCCAAGTCCTGGAAAAAGTTGCTCTCAGGAACCATCATGGTAGCTACTACCACTGTCTTTCTTTGAACAAGCCTCTTCCCAACACCAGCTACCAGTTTTGCGCAAGGGGATAAGGCCAAAACTCAGCTCCATGCCTGACAAAATCCAGAGTTTGAAGAGCAGGGGAACTCAGATTTTAATTTTGCTTGCATTGATGATCAGAGCTTTTCAAGAGTGGGGATTAGGAAAGACAGGGAGATTTCTGACTCCTTCCCAGAGTCCAGGGAGCGAAGAGTCACTCCAGGAATTCAGCTTGGGCTCATCTTCAGAGAAAACTCCTGGCTTTTTAAGTATCATCAAAGCTTTCTTCACTCCATCCCTTATTCTTCTTGATTCATTGAATGAGCAATTAAACGACCATTATAGATTGCTGCTGGGGAATGAAATAGAACAAAAGTGAACTTAAAATTCAAAATGCAAACAGCCTGTCACTGGACTGTGGAGAAAGCAGAAAGAGCTGAACATGGCCAAGGGTTATGGGGCAAGAGAGAGGGATTCCAGCTCCACCGTGGAGCCTGCTGAGGGGGAGTATTGTCATTTTTGTGCTGCTGATTGCCTCTCCTCTGCAACTGCTGCAGCTGCAGCTTTATTCAAGTTTGTGTCAGTTGTCTCCTCCATCAGCAAACAGATAAACTTTGTTGGCAGTTGCCTTTGCTTCTGCTGTGCCCAAGCACAGGCCTTTTCTCTGGTCCTGTTCAGGGAGAGTTTGTAGAAGGCAATTGCTTTGAGTTTCAGTTTCTACAATGCAGCTTAAAGAACTGCAAATATTTTTAGAACTTTTCAGGTGAAATCACTAAATTTGGAAGAGATATATTTGATATCTGAGTAGAGGAAAGTTGAAATAGGGTTGATTTATACTTATGTACAGTTGACATGTATGTATGATACATATGTACCTTTTGCTGTGCGCAGAAGTGGACCGGTTGTGGTCCCATTCATGCAGAGTGACATATTAAGGAAAAAATGGATGTGCTTGGATTCCAAGGGAGTTTCCCAGGTTGGAAAATGCCAGGGACCATATTAAATCACATCGATGCACAATAATATTTTGCAGTATACATTGGAGTGACAGATGTCTTACTGACTGCCAGAAATTCCTGAGGGCTTTTCCACACATGAAGCTATACTATTTGATTGTCACCCTGCATGTGCTAACATTGTGTTAGCATTATGAAAGAGCCTCAAATGGTACAGTGTATCCCATAAAAGAAAAGGCTTATTTGTTGCACTGTTAAGTTATCGTTTTTCTAGTATAATTAAATTCTCAGTAGAGATTGTCAGGGAACAACTATGTGAACCAAAACAAGTTGCTCTGTAAATGTTGGAACTGATGAACCTGATTTTCAATGGGTTTATGTCCTACCTTCCTACACCACCCTCGCTACAATGGCTTCAGCTCCTTGCAGGCTTCCCTCAGTCTTATGGGCTCTGCTTCTCCCAGTACCATCAGGTCCTTCATCCATGTCCACTGTCTTGGATACTGAGCTAGGGCATACCAACTAGCTGGGCCAGTGCAACCCTCACACTGCCACCTTTCCCTCAGTGGAGGCATTTAGTAGATTCTTTCTTATTTTACCAGCTGCTGATTTTCACTATGTCTGTAAGTACTTCATATTCCTGAGATTATCACCCGTCTGCAACATTATGTTTGAAACTGGCCAATGAACTCATGAGGAAGAGAAAGCATAACTGCATATACCTCCTCTTCTAAGGAAATCTGGCTGAAAAATAACACTTCACAGCAATAAAATGTTAAAGCATAGATCAGGCTTTAGACAGATTTCCTAATACTATGCCCTAGGTGTGTATCCTCTTATTTGCACAACAACTATTTATTTTAAAGCATCTAGGAAAATGTAGGAAGTATGAAAAGTTTTCCCACTATTTTATAATTATTATTACCTTTCTCATTAAATATTCATGGTGCATTCCATTTTTTCTTAATAACACTATCATATTGCCCATTTTACTTTAGAACAGAGCACTCTGAAAATGCTCCATTCCTGGAAAAAAGGAGTACATACTGCTTTTTTTCACCATTTTTATTTGTGAATTTCTTTTTTTCTCCTTGCATTAGAGCAAATAAATATGGAAGGGAAGCTAATGAGAGCAGATTAGTATTTGGCACTATATAAACAGTGAAAATCTCTTGCTTGTAATTAAAAGCACTGTAGAAACTTTTTCAATATGGTACTGGCAAAAAACAGTCCTTGTGTCTATGCTTCTTTAGTGCCTTTACATGCTCTTGTAATTGAAGCCCTCACCTGCAGTTATTTGGTAATTTTCTTCCACAAACAATCAGAGAATTTCACAGAGTAATGTCACAATACCTTCCTTTTTTGCCCAGTGGTGTGAAGAGTTCACTAGAAGTTATGGAAAAACAACTATGCTCTCAGACCAAACAGCACTGTGGTTTTTATATTGTCACAAAATATTTGTTTTGAGCTTGCTTCCCCCTTCCTTTCACTTTTCCCAGCTTCAGGGGTGTAAGTTAAATGTAGATACCTGTTTGTTTATGTAACACTGCAGTTATCAAGTCAGAATGAGTAACAGAGTAATGCACGTGGGTTTCCAATGGGCATGCATGCGCTGTTAAGTGAAGCATTGGAAAGATACAGTTATGCACAGTCAAGCAAGTTAGCACTTCACAGCCTGGAGTATCTGCGTTTCCTTCCTGAGGCAGGTTTATACCAAACCTTTTCCTTTGTTTCTCTATCTTGCACAAGGACAGAGAGGTTTACTGAATTTTGCTATTATTGGCATGGATTAAAATATCCAGGAAAGCTTTCATCACTTTTCTCTTTCTTGGATCTTGTCTTCAGCCTGTCAACTTTCTTTTAGCCCCCTCTCATATCTGTTCCTATTCACACATGATCCTCCCTCACTTGTCTAGTTCTCAGTTGAGCATAGCATGGCCAGCTGGTTTCATCCTTGCTGCAAACAAAGGTACCAGACTCTGCTTAATGATATCCTGCCAGTGCCAGCCATGGCTCCCTGTGTCAGCTGAGCTGGTTGTGGCTCCTCTTGCTTCCCATATTTAAACATTGTGTTTAGTGGGGATTTAAATGAGTGAATTAGTGGGGATGGGGGAGTGGGAGGAGGAGGTCATTGTGGGTCCAAAGGGAATCAACATTGTCTCTTTGAAAAAGTCAGTGTCTGCTTCCCAGACTGACCATCTGGGATGCTACATGGCACCGAATCAACTACAAAGACAAAAAGAGAAAGCAGGGAAAAATAACTGAATGAGAAAACAGAGAACTTTTTCAGGAGCTGGTTTCCAATGAACCTCATTAACCAGAGAAAGTGGTGTACATAGTTTTGAGGACAGTGGAAAAGGAGGACAATTACAGAACTCCACTCCTATCTGTAAATAAATTCATCTTAATGGTGAATGCACCTCTTCTTTCCTTTCTAATTCCTGCTCTGTTTTGAAGAACTTCCCAAAGGCCATGATGTCAAGAGGAAGAAATATGCCTTTAAACAGAAAATATTGGAAATACACTGAGTTCAATAGCCCAGAGCTCCTGGTGAATCTTAACACTTGGAATGGAGGTAGTCATTTAAGAACATCAGAATTTTCTTAGATTTCAGGTCTGGTGTTTATCAGGGATATGAGTTTAATGACAGACTTGCAGGATGGGTTGAATGGGACACTCAGGTTTCAGTCCATGTGGAATTCTGGGTTCTGCATTTGGAAAGCAGCTGGACAATGTATTCAGTTTTTCAAGTGATATTAAAATCCTTCTATTATCAGCACTAATTCAGGAGGATATTCAACAGCACCCTCTGAAGTTAAACATTTTATATCTGCAGAAACTAAGTACTTCACTCCCATGGATTTCAAAGAAATGTTGCTGAGGACCTGTCTAATCCACTGAAGTTTCAACATAACACATCTTCAGTCATGGGGGAAGTTTCAGAGAAGTAGAGAGGAAAAGCCAGTGTTGCACCAATATATAAAAGAGGTTTTCAGAATCTTGGGAAAACTAATGAAAAAGCTCGCACAGGACTCTGACAGTAATGAATTTCCATGTTACACCATTACTGATGACAATAAAATGATTTTATGAAAAGCAGGTATTATCCAGCAAACCTGAAAATTTTGATAAGAGCGTATTTTTGGTTGCAAAACCAACTCTGTGACAATGTATAATCTTACACAAGATGATGTTATCTTACATGAGATTCTTATTAAAATAAAAGAACTATGCCAAATCAACATAAGTTATTACATACGTTTAAGAAATCCCTACTGGTGGATTTCAAAAAGTAACTGCAATTGTTGTGTCATTTCCCAGGTGGAATATTTCTAATATTCCTTATGGAAGAAAATATAAAAGCATTGTTTTTAAAATTTGCAAGTCATGCCAATAGTGCTAAGCTATCACTATGTCCGTTCCCTGCAATTGCTGTTTTTTTACCTTTTTCTTTTGCATAAATTTATCAAGCTTCAGAGGAAAACTAGGTAGGCTTTTTTCCCCCACAGGTCTAACTGGAAGGCTGTTCCAAGAAGCCTGTTACTCAAATCATTAGGAATATTGTAATTCCCAGGTGACATTTATTCATGACTAGTTCGTAGCATTTTTTTTCTCCTGGGCTAATATTATTCTTTAGAAATAACTCTTTGCTCTCCCTCAGAGTATTTACAGGCCAGTTACATCCCCCTCAGCCTTGCTCTCCTATTCTTGCCTCGCTCTTCAGAGACCTCTCCTCTGAACCTTTTCCAGACTGAATTCCCCTTTTGTGAATGTAGCAGACCCAAATTGTACACAAAATTCTATATGAGGTTTCATAGACCCTTACTGCTATAAACTACCTTCACATCAACAACACATTTTAATACATAATATATACCAGGGAGCAAGGTATGTTTGTTATAGAGGCAAGAAGTGAATGTCAGAAGACTTAGGGGTCTTGGTGGGTAAGGAAGCAATGCCATGTGGTGGCTCCACACACAAGTAGGGCCTCTGAATGGAGGAGCAGGAGCAGAGGCCAGTCAGACAAGCGTAGGAGGTGCCACCAACAGGTGTAGCTCCTTTGGGGAATTCTTTAAAAGTAGATTTATCTTAATTAAAACAGGTATGGGCCCAGGGGCTGCAAATCATCAGTTTCCTTGTAAACATTTGGCTTTGCCTGGGACCACAATGGTCATCTTAAGTGTAAGTCTTTAAACTTTGCTCTATAATAGAAGCCTTTAGAGTCCCCTTCTTTGACTCCCTTCTCCCTCCCACTCTCCTGCACTGATTTTGCATCAACAGAAGTGATGTTTGCCTCATGGCAGGGAGGCTTAGTGGTGGTAGTAGTAATAACAGTACTGCTTACCTCTGGTTTTCATCCACTTAACATTGGTGGAAAATGCCTCCCTGGCCATGCCATCTATGTTTACATTAAAGTCTGTCTCTCTCTCCTCCTCTCTTCCAGCTTTCATACTACCCTTCTGCATTTTTCACCCTGCCTGCTCTGTGTTTCACCCTCATTTTTCTTTTCTTCCCTCTCTCTTTGTTCCCACAACCTGTCCCCAGTGGAGCAGGAACTCAGCAACATTTGAACTTAAGTCCATCTTTCAAATGCATGATTTTTAAGAGGCTTCCAAAATGACACAAAGCAAGCTCATCTATCCTCAAGTACAATTACCAGCCAGAATAATCAGACCAATCTTCATAAAGTGTTGGCATCAGGAACATGCCTGCAGGGTGTGAAAGGGAAGCACTCTCCATACAAATAATTAGGTTAACAGTAAAAAGGAACTCATAGGTTTTTTGTGCTGAGCTGAGAGAGTGGATTCCAGTTGCACAATGTTGAGGGGAGCATGCAAAATGGCCTGAGGGGGAAAAAAGGCCATCTTTGAGCAGAGGAACTGATCTGTTTGGGAAGTTCAGGCAGAGAAGAGACAGCTTGCTTCCTCCCTGTCTCTGTCAATGCGCACCCCAGCAGCAGTCCCCAGGTGCAGAGGCAGGTCAGATCACGTCAGGCAGGCAGGCTGGCTGGCTAGCTGCCATGCAGACACATGCCTCACTGGTGCACCTGGATATCAGAAAACTGCTGACCTGTAGCAAAAAAAAATTATTATGATTTTGTGCATTAAGGGAAAAACTAGGCCAGTTTTGAGGCCCTTTTTCCACAATTACCATCTTTTTTCATGGCATTACTTTCATGTTGACGTATCGACCAGTATTCTTTGCTAGATATTGTCAGAAAGGGAAAATTGGTTAGCCAACACAAGGAACCTAAGAGTTTTGGCTACTGTAGATAACATTTCTAATTTAACCTAAGTATAATATAACATTTATCTGGAAGAATTCAGAGGAATTAAAAGTCTCATTGAATGCTTGATTTTCCCTACCAACAAACAATTGATAAATCTGTTTTCACCATCTTAAAACTTTTGTTTCAAGTTGGTTAATTTTGATTTCCAAGGTGACTTTTCTTCATTTTATCATGTTGTCCCTACTGTCTTTTTCTGGTGAAGGAGAGGAAATATCACCCTCCACTCCTTGAATAAACTGAAGGTAATTTAAGTTGTTACATATTTTGTTTCCTGATCCAATCATCTCTGTTTTCTGATAGCTACCATGCTCAGCAACTGCATTTTGAACAGGAATCACTGCTGGCATAGAGAAAATGACTCAGTATACTTCAAAAGTAAATAAAACTTTGACCATTGCTTTTCCTTTCAGTAACATTATTTAAGAAACATCCCTATAAAGCACTTAAGAATATAGCATGGGGAATCTGAGGATAGATGTTCCCCTCATCAATGTGTAACTTTCCTACATAAACTATAAAAATAAATGATTTGTTGAATCAGGCTAGAGAAGTTCAGTGCTGATTTATATTGTACCTGTTGGTCTTGCCTCCTGAGAGTCTACATAAGTAATGGACTTGCCCTGTTAGGTAACCAAAGATGGAAGAAGCTAGTATGAGAGAGCCCCAGGACAGAAAATGTCTGGTTAATCAAAGCTACTAGATCTTTAAGAAAAACAAAATGAATACACCGAAAGTCACCTCTGTCTTCCTCTAGATTAGCAGCAGGAAACCATTCCTACTTACCAGGCTTGGAACTACTTTAGAGGTATAAAATATATAGATCATGACTTTTGTTTTTTGTGAGGTGGTCAAATATCCCCAGTTCATGTCAACTGGTCTATGCTCATTAGAATAGAGCTATAACCAAAATGGCACGACTTTAAAGGGATTGTAAACCTGTCGGCTACTACTGGATTTGCCTTAGTCAACGTTCTTTGCCCAGGACTGGACAGTACCAGGGATGTTGTCCATAGCACGGGACACGTAGCACGTAGCCCTCTTACAGGGCTGGCTCTAGACATATGTGCCAATGACAGTTGCCTCAGGCAGCTCAGTGCCTGTCACCTTGCTGTTAACTCTGTTTCTGCCAGAAAACTGGAAATGCAGGCTTTCTGCTGCTGCTTCTGGCAGGGGTTGTACTTGGGGAGGTGGTAGGAGCAGTACTTGTACCCTTGATCTTTCCAACGCCCTTTACTGCTTCCCCCAAGCATCAGGACAGTCGTCCCATCCTGCAAAACTCTTCTCTCTCCTCTGCTCCTTTCCCCTACCCATCCCCATGGCAGGAATGCCCCAGCCCCTGATTCTGGGACCACCAAAATTCGGTTTTCCCTTTACTGCTAAGAAGCCTGGAGTGACCTGATTTTTTAAATAACAGTCTAAAGGTAGTTTTTCTGTTTGTTTTAAAGATGAAATGGTACTTTTTTCTATCAACCCTATAAATGTCCCCAACATCTCCTCTATTAGTTGAGCTGAACACAGGTCCAACTGTACCTTGTTGAGTGATGTTAACTTGAAGCCAGGTAGGAAAACCTTATATTTCACCAATACAGCTCAGCTTCGCAGAGGCAGACAGCTCAGTCAGGGCTGGAATTATTCTTTTATCTACAAAATTGTTTGAAAGCTCTTTACCGAGAGAAGGATCAGCTCTAGCTATCCCAATTTCAAACAGTGATGATTGGCCAGGTGCCATATCTCTTATCATATTCCTATCACTTGTGTTTTTGGGAAGTTGTGACAGAGGCAAGGAAGTGTCTGTATCCACAATATGCAATTCGCATGCTCTTTATGCTGTACTGGATCAGTAGACGCAGAGTAGGTATTGTCACTAAAGCCATTGCCATCTTTTCTTCTATTGTATCCATCACAATTCATCTGAATGTAAAAGTGACACTCCAGTTTTTTAAGGAAAATAGACAGTGACAGTTCTGCTAGCAGTTACTGCTTGGCAGAAATTAAAAAAGGAGATAAGAAAAAAGGATGAATTACGTCCAAGAGGTCAGAAGAGAGGTCATATTTTTGGATTGCTTTTACCTTAAGCAATTAATCTCCATGTAAATGCAGCAGGCGCTTCAGATCTATGGAGAGTGTGGGGGATAATTTAGATTTTTACTTCTTTTCTCAATTATCCTTCAGTTTGCCTGAATTTTTGATATGATTGTTCATCCTTAGAATCTAACCGTGACTGTTACAACGGTTTCCTTTTTCTTTTTTCTTCTTCTTCTGTTTTTTTTTATAGAGGACAGAGCTATTCTAACACATCTTTTAAGGATTTACTGCGAGGGTGTTAGAAATCACGTAGACAGGAATCTGCTAATACTGGGTCACCAAATCATCTGTAATGACATGGTGTTTTGGAAAGAAATTGGCCACTATCTAGCTCAAAATTATTTAAAATGTGCTCATCAAAATATTTTCCATGCTTAATTTCCAGACATTTGCAATACCATTTGCCAAATCTCACACATCTTATGGTTCTGTTTTTTACAATTATATTACAAAAATAAAACCTTCAAATCAAACTGTGATGGAGTTTTGTGATGAACTGTGTTTTAGAAAGAGATTGTGTAGCTAAGGAAACTGGCAATAGTGCCATACAGCCTTTTATTTCTAGGATGCTGGTTTGAATCCAGCTCAGAAAATTGCTGTCATTTGATGCCTATAAAATTATCTGTGTGAAAGCAGTTTGATCTCAGTCCCATTCCCAGTGGACAAATATGTTCATCACAAAAAGCACCACAATTGTCACTAATTGGCACCTTTGCTGGAAGTTTCAGGAGACTGAGCAAAACCTGAATGGGATTGGGTGATCACCCCACACCAGCGCTGAAGGGAATTAAAACTGTAGAAACAAAGCCATTATTTCTGTTTGTGTTTGATGCATGGATAAACTAGCCTATAAATTCAACAGCTTTTATAAAGACACTCTACCTTTATAGAAATGGGAAGAAAATGTGATTTTCTTTTCATGCTATTGCAGAGGCCCAATCTCCATTATTTAGTCAGCCATAGGTCTTAGTAACATCTGTAGGAGTTTCATCTGAGTAATGAGGTAAGAAAGAATTCCAAAGAGCTCCAGGTTTGTTTGTAAAACTATTTTAAGTGCACCTCTCTTACTAGCTTTTCTTGCACATGCTTTGTAAATCATTCCTGCACTATATCATTTGACTTGATCGTCTAAGACAACTCAAATATATTAGGTAATTATTAAAGAAATGTTTAGGATAATCCAGTGGTTAAGCCACTGGACTGGACTTTAGGAAACCTCAGGTTTACTGTTGTGTTACAGACTTCCTGCAAAACCCTGGACAAAGCATTACGGTGGGATTCATGCCACCTATCGTTAGGTGGTTGAAAGTGAAATATCTGGTCTGAGTGAGCTGCCTAGGCTCTATATTCAATGGAGAGAGAGTGAGAAACAACTTCAGAAGAGGATTTCTCCTACAGAGAAGATGTTTCCCATCGTTAGGATGAATTGCTGCTGAAAACACATACATCTCCCTCATGTAATAAAGACAACCAAGTTTCATGACACTCCTAAATTTTGAACAGCTGATGTGAGGTGAATCCTACCCTTCTGTCTGTCAGTTAGGAGTAGGAGTACTTTGGTCATGTGCGTGTGCTCAGAGAAAGCATGTCAAACATGTAAATTTGAGCCATGCACTTAAGACAGGCTAAGATTTGTGATTTGAGTGCAGAGCTGCCAGACAAAGTGATGTGCACATGTACAATATAAAACACTGCCTGATAACTATTCATGCTCTTGGCTCACCAGCTCCCATGGCAATGCTTGCAAGCTTTCCTACAGAAGGGGACTCAAAGCCACAGACTTTATGGGCCATGTTAGCTCTGTGTTGAAAAGAGAGACCAGCCTTCAGACTGCCTTGTATCCCTTAAGGCACTAAATTCACTTAATAAAGCCTCCTATGGCATAAAAAAATCTCTAAAATTCATAAAGTTAACCGGCCAGGTAATTCTCTGTGTAGCCACACATGACCCCTTGGTTTCACCGCGTGAGTTTGGGGGCTCTAAGCGTCGAGGAGACGGGCAGGCAAGCAGCTGTTGGACATTCGTGCTACTTGTCCCCATAGGCATCTAGAGGTGATCATCTTGTTCAGTTCCTTTCCCCTGAACCTCTGGAAAGCAGAACAAGTGTCACGGACACACACGGAAAACTCTAGCGATTGCCCTGGCAGCTGCTCCCACGTAAGCAGATGAGTTGCTGTCCTCTGCTGGTAAAACACGGCATTTTTGTGTGGGCTTTTTACAGGACACAATGCCCTGGAGAGCCTGGAAACAGCTGGAATCTTGTCTCCCCGTTTCTGACTTTAGACATACACAATCTCATGCTGAGGCTGCTGAAAAGGGTAACTTTGCATAACTAATTTTTGCAAAAAAAGCAAGCCACAATGGTAGGGAGCAATATGAGTTTCTGGAAGACGAAAATGTCCAAATGCAAGGATATAGGAGAATATGTAGTTATACAGGAATAGGCACAACATGAGTTATCTCTGGGCACTGTGAAATTGTTAGTGCCTCTTTACACTTTGTATGTTTTGCATCTGTGCATGCATTGTTGCAAAGCCAGAGTAATGCACAGGTTTGAGAGATTAGTAACATCTAATATCTCAGTACAGAAGAGCTTGTATGAGGCATTGCTTTGTTATTATTCCACACCAAGGAGAACCAGTGCAGGAATCAGTTGGCAAACGTGGGTCTGGAATTTAGCCCTGCTAGTGTGCTCTGGTGCACAGCTGGGCAAGGTACTGCTTTGTGCTAATTTTCTGTATAAAATCATGAATTGGCCTCTCAAGCCCCCATGCTATGTTCATATTTGCTCAACTGCTCAAGTCAGCCTGGCTGGAGTTTCTTGTCTGTTAAAAATCCAGCAGGAGGCAAGTTCTTCCTTGAGCTTGTTTTGACAGAAAAAAATCCTGAGTGTATTAAGCATTATGCTTTTATCAACAAAGAAGCTGTCACATATAATTGTATGGTTGTATGGTGTACATACAGCCATCATAATAAAGTATAGGGGAGTTTAGCTTTCAGGTATAGGCACAGATTTTTGTAACAGAAAAATGTATACTACTTCATTAAAAATACAAAGCTATGACATTGCTTAATACCATTTATAACAACCATGCTCACAGATTTCAGGGGTGGTGCTATTAAACGAAAATATTTTCTGTCCCCAACTTCAGGAGCTAATTTATCAAGGACAGATGATGGAGAAATGAAATCTTGTGACACAGCATGAGACATCTGAACAAATGTTGTACATATCAGTTCAGGAATATGTTGGGCTGTGTGGTATTTTTATTGTATCTCTTCCTTATGTTTGCCACCAGGAATGCTGGTATTAGTATGTTCCATTCAGGCTGAAAACAACTGATTACTGATGCAATCTTACAACATATTAATCTTCTCTAGTTATGGAAAAATGCCCACACTTTATAGAGATCTTGTGCCATAGTCACAGATAGATCTAAATGGACCTTTGACACTGCTAAGCTTCCTTTAATCTTGCTTCCAGGTTTGCACTTAGAAATTATATATTTCTCTCTTTGAGCCCGAAACACTGACTTAAAGCTAATGTTATGCTGAGTTATAATGAAAAAAGCAAAAAAAGTAAAAGAAATGTGGGACACTTCAAAAATGTGTATGTTACAGTAGTAGATCAATAAATTATATTCTGTCTGGTTATATGCCTTACACTCACATTTCCCAGAGAATGGGTGAACTGTTAACTTGTTGGATATCTTTCCAGTACACAAAAGTTATTTCCTAAAAAGACATCCCTAATACAAAGCCTCCAATCCTGACGTAATAGTGCTGTGCTATAGAGACATTCTGACTGGCTGTGTTTTTCAGTTTAGTAGGCAGCAACACTGCAGAGATAAATCTTGAAGCAAAGAGCTGTTTTTCATTGAATTCTTCCGTGTCCAGATTATTCTTATTAGATTGAGAAATAATTTAGAGTTGAAAACATGTGACAAACCATTATTTTACAGGTAGGCTGGATAGCTGACAAGAGACGGTTGATGGGATTCTCATTTTAAATTGATAGATTGATTCTAAATCAGGGATGGCACAAGATAAAACAAGATTCACCAGCACTGAGGATTGTCCTAATGTGAGCTCCTATTCCCTCTGCAGGGGCATGAAGTATAACTTGCAAAGCATGCATAATCCTTTCAGATGAGAATATTAGAGAAGTGTTAGGATCCTGGAAGAATTAACATTTATGCAACCTGAACACCACAAGTTATCCAGGCACACCATGCTAGCAAACCTGTTCTAACGTTGCTCGGCGATACCTTGGCGCTGTACGAGGGCCCAAGTCTGAGGGAGCAAACCTCATTCCACAGAGCTCTGATTCATCTCGTCTAATTTGGGATGTTTGCACTCTAATTTGTCAGCCCATGCTCACTCTATAGTCGTGAGAGAGAAATAGATGCCATTAAGGCATAATTTATCTCCTATCAGAAGAGGTAATCCAAAATAGATCAGACGCATTGTGCTGTAAGTGCTTCTTTCTCTCTATGTAAAGGTATCCTGAGCTGAGTGTTTCAAATGTTGGTGTCTACCATATAAACATGTATGTTTAGTCAGGTTAATCACACCCAGAGGGACTAGGTTGCCATTACTTACAGGCTAAAGGGAATGGAAGCAAAGCATAAATGGCTTGAAGACAGAGAACTAAGAATCTTCTTTAACTGAAATGCATGTAGGTATTTTAACACTTGGAAGAGCAATATGAACAGGTCATTCTTCTTATTTTGGACAACTCATTTTCACAGAAGTACTACTCTGCCTCCCTCTGTGTATTTTTATTCTTGAGGAAGAAGTGTCCTTCCATCTTCTCTTTCATAAAAGAAAAAGTATTCTGTCAACTATTCAGAGAAATTGGAGACAAAATTGTTCTGACCTTGCTTTGCAATTTGCTGTCTCTTGCGCTTGTTTCTCACAGATGTATACTCCACTGAACATAGTGTTTCTCTAGTAGTGTTCTGATTCTTTAAGTCACAGGAAAGTAGCTGAACTTTGTTAAATAATTTATCTTTTAAAATATATTTCAATTTTCAAAAAAAAAAAAAGCTTAAGAAAGGGAAAAGGGCATTCTGCTGCATGTTTCCCTTTCCAAAATGTTCTTTTTTATCACATCTTAAATACTAGTCTCAAATTCTGAATTTGCTTCTGTAAATGACATTGCAGAAGTTCATGGGAAACTAAAGCAAGACATTATGGTGTATCATTTTGTCTGCATTTTCTCTAACATACATGCATTCCTGTTCAGGACTTTTATCATTCTAAAATAATTTATTCATATGACATTACAGGTGTAAGATCTTTGTGTCTGTTGCTGACACTGGTGCTCCCTCCGACCCTGCTTCTCTCTCCCTGTTCTTTTTTCCTCTTTTTCCAACACTTTCCTAACTTCTCCTCCAGGACACATAATGGTCTGCCCACTGACAGTGATCTTCCGGATTATTTATTCTGGCTAGGTATATATGTGGTAGGTTAATCAATATTCCTCAGGGCAAAAGTAACACCTTCTCTTGGTGTACATCCCTACTTTTCTCTCTGTTCAAGATGAGAAAAATACAGTTTGGTAAGAGAACAAATTCTTTCAGATCTGTCATAACTTCCTTCCACTGATACTTCACAAGTAGGCACGGAGTTGTACTGGGAGGCAACAGTGTGCAAACCATCTCACCCCAGTACTGTGCACAGCCACTCTACCAGGGGAACGGGAAGCAACGACCACCTCCAAATGGACCTCATTTTACTCAGAAACAACCTGTGAGGACTGTCTTCTCAGCCTAAAGCAGATGTGTACTGTGTGTATAAGCCGTTCCCTTTCTGCCTGAGATCTCCTCAGCTACGTCATTGAGCAAGATCCTGAGAACTGCCTATATTTTACAGCATGTCCCAAGTTTTCAGCCTGGCATTTTTTGGCTTACCCTCTCCTGCTCACGAGTTCCCCTGCAGCCTGTGCTTTGCCCTGTCACAGAGCAATCTCAGACATTCTCAAACAGGCAGCTGCTCAGGAAGCAACAGGGGCTGGTCCTTGTATGTGCTGAGAAGTAAACACAGAAAACAAAGACAAAATGATAAGTCAACAGTTTTAGCAAATATAATATAAAATGGCTTGAATTCCTCTTTGTAAGAACAGGCTCCTGATATTGCTGAAGATGATGGGAATTTTACACTTGCCAGCTTCTTACAAAAGTCATCAAATACAGATTATTTTATTGTTATAGTAAGGCTGGCTCCTAGAAAAGATCCTGGCCAGCTCCCAAGATTTGTTGGATGTTCTTCAGTTGCCCTTGATTACAACAGATATTTACATAACAATGCAGGACTGACTTATGAGCTGGTACTGGCTTGTATATTTTTATTAAGGAGATCACAGGGATCAGAGGAAAACCATAATTATCAAAATACAGGGCAATAAGGCTGGTGGGATTAAGTATTTTGTGAATGTGAAAGTCTGAGTTCAATTTCCTGTTCTGTGCTTGGCTTGATGCAGTTTTCAGAGCATCTCTTGAATTCTCTCTAGGACTCAGTTTCACGGTCTGAAAAATGTCCAACAAACCTATTCCACCAGCCAGTACTTCTGGATATGTAGATGAAAAGTGCATTGGGCCCACTCCAAAGCACAGTAAAGTCAAAAGGAAGCTCTCCGTCCCCATGCATGAGAAACATTTCTATTTTCATTGCACTGCATCAATATATATATTTTTACATATACATACATTTGATTTTACAAACATAGTATTATTCCATATATAGAAAAAAGAGAGGGATATGTTACTCTTTGCAAATCCAGCTCTTTTACTCAAGATGTTTTATGGACTGGCTTATTTTCTTCCTGTAGGCACCAAAATCCTGGAAGAGAGTCCCAAAGAGGTTTCTGAGAGGAATAGTCTTTATGAAGTGTAGTGAACAATTTACGCCAGATTCCAGAGCTTGTAAAATAGTGAGCCTAATCATAAGCAGAGTGAGAATATACACATTTTTTTGGGCCTGTGCCCAGCCATGACTTGGAAGTAGAATGTGAGAAACATCTGGAGAGGACAGTGGGATTTTTCATCACTGTGTCAGTGACAAACTGCCTCTTTTGAAGGTGTTTCATCAAAATAGGTGGTGACAAAAGAGGGATGGGGACAGAAGAGAAGGCTGAAAGAAAGCTTTAGGTTTTGCCTTGGTAGACCAGCTGTGTTCTGAGCATTAATTTTAACTGCCCTTTTATTTGTCTCCGCAGTAATATAAAATGTGGGTGGGCAAAATTCTTCCCCCATTGAGGAGACTGTATAGCCTCTTTAGGTTTTTATGGACCTTAATATTCTGTTCCCCTTTACAGAGTGGCATTTTATCTTTCCTCCTGCACAGGCAGAACACATCCAGTCTCTAAATCTTCCTCCCTCACCTTTGAAAATTTATAGGGGCTTTCAGGCAGGCTTGCATGAGTGCCATTGACCTCTGTGGCCTATGTTATTGACCAGAACACAGAATCTTCTGCCCACATTGTATATGCTTCCTTATACCCCTGAAAGAGAAGGAAATGACTCTTAGAATGACCAGGACCACAATAAAACCTGGAGATAGTTTCCCAGTTCCCCCTGCAATGTTGGGCTTTGCAAGAAGATAACAGGAGGGATCAACATGCTTGTTAAGGAGCACTTTGAACTCTTTGATTAGACAGGCATTACTTTCCTGGTGATTTGCTCAAATAGCAACACCATTTGCAGTGAAGGTTACTTGTGTGTTGCAACAGTGAAGAGTGCTCTTGAAGAATGACCCATATCATCAAACCATGGTAGGCAGTGGTAACATGCAGATAACCAGAAAAGATAGTCCTTTACAAGGCAAGATTTGCTGTGGATGTTTTCTAAAACAAGTCTGAATTATATGAAGTCCTACATGTGCTAACACTTCTTCAGGAACACCAGCTAAGACGTTGCTCCCTTTCCTCATCATTTCCCAAGAGTTCACCTCCAGCCACTGGTGTAGACTGAGCAGAGCTGTTACTGTCTGGTTCTCCAAGGAGGAGCTGATCTCAGCCAGTTTCAGTTTTCGCTCATGAAAACAGTGCAGCTGAGAATACAAGAAGCTGTTGACAGATCAGTGAAATACGTGTTAGACATTCTAAGCAATCAGCTTGAAAGGATGGAGAGAAGCTAGCCATGAGTAGATTATTCATAAATTATTTGGGGTAGAAATGTCTTTTAAGCATTTATTTGTTGACATCACAGAAAGCTTGCTAGATTAGGGTATCTTGATGCCAAAGCAAAACTACGAAAAAAAGAAAAATAAGAAAAATAGTCATGAAAAAGTGCATGAGAGCAAAAAAGAGAACAAAGAGAACAAAGATTTGTACTGCCACAGCAAATTATAAAGAATAAAGGCAAGAACCATTCAGAGTGGAGATGCTGAATCACTATTATCATGGCAATAATTTTCAAACAATGTGAAATGTATTTTAATATCTCATTAACATGAAATATGTATTTTTGCACAGATGGCTATATACTTGCATGTATTTCTATGTCTGTGTGTATGCAAGGCCTATTTCCATTTTCATTTGAATCATAAATCACACTTAAATCTCTGGTTTTACAACATCTTACAACTGGTCAGATAGTGTCTTTCAATATCTTTAGGGATCTCTGTGTTTAAGTGTAGATAGAGGAAAATTGTTCCTCTCTCTCTGAATATATAAAACATGATCACACACAGAATGATAGCTAATACATCATGAAGTTGATTAAAAGTGGGAAAATGACCATTTTTAAGAAATCTACTTTCAGTTATAAAAATATCAATTTCAAAATACTTTCAAAATCAAGTTGATAACAAAATGGGAAAATCCGAAGAAAACGTGAATTTTTGTTCTTTCTTAAAATTTCAAAGTTTTAATCAGTGTTATTAATGATACCAACAGTAAAAAAAATGCATTTTTGGACCCAGTTGCACAGACAGTAAGATGTGGAGGGACTGACAGTTGTAGGCACGACGGGTGCAGCGTGTTAGGTCTCCCTCTCTTGGTATTTCTCTATAAAAAACAATCTCAGGGTTTCAGGTTCATGGCTGTAATTGCACGAAGGCGTTGTATGGTTGCCTGCAACTTTTCTCCTGCCCCTCTCCCCTTTGCTGAAGAAGCCTTTGCTCGTTAGATGTTTTAACAGCCCTCTCCCCTTCAACCGCCCTGGCCGCTCCCCACTTTGACTGCTTGATCACCCATCTGCTGTGAAAGCCCATTTTACGTTTGTTTGTGTTAGCCTTGACACTTTCCCTGCAGACATCTAAAGACAGTTATCTGAAGGTGCTCCAGCAGACGGGTCTGGTGGCCTTACAACACCTGGATGGCTCACAACAGGAAGATATTCACAAGTGCTCATAAAGTCACAGGAGCTTTTTACTCTTCCTCTGGCAGAGATAAGGGTAGAGCCACACACCCACTAGCATGTGACCCAAGTCAAACACAGCCTTAACTGAATAGCAAGCGTGGTCCTTAACTCGATTACAGCTGCTCTAATCAGCAGAACCGTTAACCTTTGCACTTTTAGTCTAGCCGGGTCTGCATACCTATGGACAAGGCAGAGCTGGTTTATGAGGCTTTCCAAAGTCAGCCGGCTGCAATCAGCATGCCTGCACTTCCCGGCGACGTGGGGGGAGACGGCACAGCTGTGTCCATGGCAGCTTGGGGCTCAGCACCCCCTGTTTCAGCCACAGGCATGTTTGAGGCAGATACCTCCATCTTGCTCAGTTCGCAGAGAGCAACAGAGCCTCTTTGCTGGCATGAGGAGCTCAGCTGCTTATCCTGCCTTTTCCCTTCAGCCACAGTCGTGTGTTGACCCTCCTGCAGAGCCAATAATAACAATAAGGGAATTCAGTATCACTTCCTCTGTCTCCTACAACCTAACTTCTGTCAAACTATAGTGCTAAACTATAGACATGCTTCCTGGTAGAGTGTATTGAGGAACATGACTAACGCATGTACAGAGACTTGCTTTTAGTGTGTTTCTTCTGTGCTATCAAGATCAAGGCCAAAAAACATTTCTTGCACAAGGAGAGGAATATAGTAAAAATCTACATAATCCCTGAGCACTCAATGGTACTGAATTACTAGCAGTCACTTGCACTCCAGTAATCACTAGATGTGTGTGCAACATATTAGCTTCAGTCTGAGTGAAATCAGTGTTAACAAATCCATAGGGGTGAGTCAATTTGTAGTGGACTTCCTCTCATGACTTCCAGCCAGCCACTCTGAAAATACAGCCTGCCATCCAGAGACCCCTGGACATTTTGTTTGCATTTTAGACATGCGGAATCACATCTCAGGAGCTCCTTGAAGATGAAGACCAAGACATTTATTACACAAACAGTTCCAGAGGAAGACTGTATGGAGAAGGGAGGACAGTTTTGAAGTGCTCATGGTAAACTTTCTTTAAAGTCTTGTTCTGGTTTATCTTTTGCCAGGTGTTGAGTGAAATCTCCAAACTAAATTACCTTTTAAATAAGTCAGGATGTACATCTGTTTGGTGATAGACTCAGTCAGCGTAAGTGCTCCTTCCTCCCTTCCTCCCCCACCCCATGAATGTGCTGAGTCTTCTCTAAACACAGAGATAAGACATGGAGCAGGAAAGCCACACAGCACATTTATGCTGATACCTAGGCTAGCTTTGACATTCCTTTTATACAGAGCTTGAGAAATAACAGTCTCTTAATGCCATTCAGTGGGAATCAAAGAAACCAAAGAATATACCTTGCTTATATTGACATTACCTTTGCACAGAGTGGTTGAGTTGGGTTATGAGATTATAACGTGCTTTGGAAATCACTGTTCAACACAGCTGGTTATTGAGTTAAGCATGCCGGTGATGTCATCTTAAATATATTTAACTACAATTGTCAGTGGGATTTGCATAGGTAAATGAATGAGGGCCAGAGTTCTTACACTTTGCAGGCTTGACTCCCATGTGTATTTTATTATTATATAAATATTATTACATCATTGTTACGTCAGTAATTCTCCCCGCATTCCATGTGATTGAGACAAATACATTTTAGCTTTGATGTTCCTATCCTGAACATAATGGATCAACTGATAGTTTCGGAAGAGATCGATTTCAGCTCCCTAATTTTTCTCTGTATCCATAGATCTGACAAAATAACTCTTTCCATTCCCATGTCATCAGCTGATCGCAAATATTACTAACACCAGCAGAAGTACCGTATTCTCATACTCCTTACAAAGCATGCCCCTTGTGTTTGCTGCTCATGCTCCCTTGCAGATTTGACTACAAGAGAGCTCACAACTCTTTGGCAGCATGGTCTTTTTAAAAGAAACTTACTTTAGTCAAGGGAATTCAATGAAAAGACAAGGAGTCAATGATGCATGGAAAATAATAACGCTTTTCCACTAGTATCTCTGTTCCTTTTAATACTGCATTTGTTTGGGAAAGGAAAACGCTCTTCCTCCCACTTCTCTAGCCCTAACTTTTTTTTTTAATTACATTGACTTTGTTGTTGTGAGATGAGAATGTTGAAAATTTATTATCCTCATTGTGAAATTGCTGGTGGTTTAAATTATGACCCTGGATATTGGACCTGAGCTAGTCCTGACCTTGCACATGATATTAAGGCAGTTTTATTGTCTAGCTCATCTCTCCAATCTTCTTCCATGAAATAGGTTTTCTGGAAGGTGCCATGCTGTTTCTCTGATGCAGGGTTTTGATCTGTCTAGTTTATAACTTTTTTCCCTGTGATATTAGGTGTCTGTTTTCTTCCACCCTGCTTGGATTCCCATAGCTGGGAGAATCAGGCCTGTTCCTTAAGCCTTTAATGCCTTACTTCAGACATAGCCCCTTATTAACCCTCTGAACTCAAACATCTCCTTCCTGCAGGGCAGCTCTTGGTGGGATGTTTTGCATAATCCTACAGGGAATAGTTTGATCAAGTTTAAGAGACAAATCTAATGTTTTCCAGTATCAGATGCTTCTCAAGGGGGAGTGGAGGGAGAGGATCTTGCTATTTGGATGTTGTTATGACAGCCTTTCATGAAGCCCTGACTTTGCACATATGACTATAACAGTGAGGTGCATCTCTTGTGGCTGTCTGTGGGACAGGGATGGCTCTTCCTAATGCACTCTTCCTAATGCATCACTTCTGAAAGGCATCATTATGTAGTACAGCACTTATGCACTGATTTGATATTAAGCAGGTTCCTGAAGCCAAGAGTAAGTTGTTCAAGGCATCTCTCTTGAGTTATGGGTCCAAGGAAATGACTTTTTTCCCTACATGGTAGAGGTCTACTTTTCCAGAACAGAGTATTACAACTTTAACTGATGTTTTGTTTATTAAATAGAAGTAAGTAAATGTAAATGAAACTACCTGATTAGTTTCAATTTTCAAAGTGTAATATTGCCAGGCACTTTGGTACTTGCCAGCAAAACAAAGGACCATCTTTGGTTATGGCCAGTATTTACAGGGAAGCAGTTTCTACTTGCGTGTGAAATGATTTATCGCAATACAAGGGTGTTCAATTTGAAGCTAAAAAAATATTCCTTATGATAACTAGAAAGAAGCTTTGGGCTCAGCTGTATAATACATAAGTAAATTCTGTGTGCTTCCACGGGTGTAGCAATTTTAGGTCGGATGTGGTGAGACTGTATAAACAGCTTTGTAGATTTGTTTACCTGTTACACCTAAAATGGTGCTACCATGTGGACTTGAAATATAAACATACCATCCCAGGCAATAGTTTTCTTGTTTGTTTTGTCTTCATATTTCTGTACAGAAATCAGTATAAAATGCCCATCAGTATTCTGTAGTTCTCTTACACTCGCTTGTGAAATGGAGGCTTTAAACTACCTTTTCATCTTTTACATTTTAACTTCCTTTAGGTTGTTATTTAACATCTGAAACACTGAATTCCCTCCACATGCCTTAATTTTGTTTTTTAGCCCACCTTCACCCTCCACAAGGGCCTGCTAGAAGGATATGAATTTTATCCATTTCACCCATTTTGGTTTTACAGTCTCGGCCCTCATAGGATTTCTGTTCCGTTCTGGTTCTCCTGTCTCAAAAAGGATACAGTACAACCAAGAAAAGTACAGCAAAAGGCAGAAAGGGTGATGCTAGGTATGACAGCTTCCACACAACTCTTCACTAGGCTGCTTTGCTCAGTAAAGAGAAGTAAAATGAGGTGTGAAAGAAATCTGTATCATCAGTGGCTGGAGAAGAAGCTTGTTTAATGCCTCCTCCAATACTGCAGCAGAGGGACCGTCAAATGAAAATAGGAAATAATACCTTCAAATCAAGCAAAACACAGTCAAATTCCTTGCCTCAGAACATCATGGATATTAGAAGTTTACTCAGGGTGGAAAGGAATAAAAGTGCAGGGGGCTATTAAATGCCAGCATACTCCATCAAGTTCAGAGGTCTATAAGCCATAAATCTGTGGAGTGTGAGTGAACAATCTGGAGAAGTAACACTACATGCTTGCTTTGTAATACTATTCCTGAAGCATCTACTATTAGTTACACTTGGAAACAGAATTACAAAACCAGACAGACTTTTGATCTGATGTGATATAGCCATTCTTATTTCTTTATGGTCCCCATATGTTGCTAGAACATCTGGTCAGTTGGATAAGTTAGCTTCATTTTAGGAAGCTAGGGAAATCTAGTTAATATATAGCTTTTATTACTGCAGCTACCAGCCTTTACATACAGACCTGCACAACACCTTTGCTGCAGTGTATTGCACAGCAGCACATCTCTTGCTACCAGAGCAGAGGTGCTTCAGATAAAAACCTGTTTTTAAAACAAATTAAAATTCCATACAGTGTCTAGAAGATCACCTAAAAACTAAACATTTCCTTAAAAAAAATTTTCTTTTTCCCCATTCGAACACATTAAACACAGTGAAACAATATGACAAATAATAATAATAATTCATGGACTAAAGACTTCAGGGGTGATGCAGGGCTCTGTGCAGGTGCAGGGCCATAGCAACTGTGTGCAGGATGCCCCAGTTCATCGCTGGTTTTCACTGCTCGCTGGGGCAAATGGGCAACCACCTAGCTGTTGTGAGTGGGAGCAATGCCCTGATCACAAGAGTATCGCAGCCACTGAGAAATTACAGTACTGTGTTTGCATTCAGTGCACATGGCTTCCCATTATTACAGATTTCTCCAAGTAGAGGCTAGAGAATGAACTATTGTTAACTGAATTCAGTGCCAAATAACTGAAAATTTCAGAAATCTATCTCCAGGCCAATTTATCATATGATGTTCTATAGGCCAGTTACATTTCCTGTGAATAGATTCATTAAAAAAAATAAATCAAAACTTGCTCCATCAGTTTCTGCACATGAAAATGATATTAGGGAAACTCACGATTAAATATGAGCCCAATTATTCTCTGAGTGCAAATGCGTAAGCCCTGTTAATATTAACAGGAGTTATTCATGCTGCCGGGGGGGGGGGGGGGGCGGAATAAATCTCTAAAGCTGGTGGGATGGGAATCTGGAGAGATCAATCCAGCTGTCCCTGAGTCTGGGTTTTCCTGGTCCTGCCCACTGGGTGGTGGTAAAACACTGCAGATATCTGCTGCGTCCTGGTGTCTCTGAGGCACAGGTGTCTCTAGAAAGTATCTCACAAGGAGAAAACCTCTTCAGCCTTTTAAATTCTGATGGACCAGTACATCTTTCCAGCCTGCAGTAACCCCCTTCAGTTGCTTATTTCTCTGGAGACCAAAGGACTCGGTTGTCTACAACAGCTGTTAGCTTCATATCCAGTAAGACTCCAGTGGTGGACAGTTTATGGGCATACCCACACTTTTGCAGCTTCTTTCAATAAAATGAAAGTAAAAAACAAACAAACAAAAAAGGCAGTGCACAAGGGCTTTCCACTTGGGGCTGCCTTCCTCCCCATGCTCTGTCCCAAGGCATTCAAAATGCAGTTATGCATCCTGCTCTTGTGAAGAAATGGTCATGCCGAGGACTAAGCACACTGCCATCCTGCACTCAAAGGAGATGGACACTTCTGGGCTGTCTTTATACACTCAGGAATGGTGTGGCATCCGAAAAAATGTCTGGCAGAGCAGCAGACTATCACCCATCTTTGTATTTGAAGCATTAAATGGAGAAGTATAATATGGGAGGAGACCCTGAATAAATGTAGTATGCCGATATACAGTTTTAGTTCAACTTATTACAGCTATGGGAGCCAAAAAAATTTTGTATAGAAACAGAAAATTCCCCGAGGTCTGAGACATTTAGATGTAGAATTATCTAGATCCATCTTGGACTGTACAGCAATGGTTTAACCTGTTGTTCATTGACACAACGGAAATTTCTCAGAAATTTTAACCAAAGCCTTATGCTTTAAAGATTTGTAAAACATACTCTTATTTACTCCTTCCTGACCTGGTTCCCAAATTCTCATCCTCCTGGATTCTTCAGGTCTCTCTGTGAATATCAGCTTTCATACCCTGCCAGGAAATGGGTAAGTTCAATAGGAACTGGGCTGTGAACACCATGCTTGTAATAATGCACACATCCTTGTGTAAACCACCCGGTCCAAGAAAATACTTTGCCAACAATACTGCCTCTCTGAAAGTTACCCTTCATCCAAAGAAATGATAATGTTAAAAGTCTGCAACAGGTAAATGTAGGTTACAGACCCAGAGAGAAAACATGGTGTAAGTGTGAGGTCAACATTTATGCTACTGTTATCTTTTGTTACACGATACAAAGTATTTTTACTAAAGGTTCTGGGAAGTGCAATGTGCATTTCATGTCTGAAATTTTACAGCTTTAGCTTTAGATTTTTGCATGTCACCAGTTTTTTCTTTCTCCCAAGATGCGGAGCAGCTGAATGCTGCTGGCATTTTTTTTAGCCCAGTTTGTTTTCAGGTTTGCAGTTGAGAAATACTTGACAAATAAACACTTTTAAATGGCCACATTTGTGTATCAGTTGAGGCCAGATGCCAGATTTGTTCTGCCTCTGTTCAAGGTAACTTAGTACTTCAATTAAACTAACTAAGGTGCATGATTTCTAGTGGATATTCAGCTACACCAGTTGACCACTGCCTGAAGTGATTACAGGATCAGAGCTGAGCCCTACAACAGCTAAGTATCAGAAGATTTCAAGAAACACGGAAGGAGCAATATCTAAGTGTTAGGATATGCTGCAATTCCCCATGAGCAGGTTCCAAAGTTAAAGATTGAACTTGCACAGAAGATGCTGATTCTAGATCAAAAGCATGCTCTTCTCCACATGTTCAGGTTGTTATTTATACTCCTTAGGAAAAAACAGTTTGTCCTACTGTGGTAATTGACACTTCCAGATCAATAGTACAGGCTGAATCATTGCCTTCTGAAAGCAGTATAGGGCCTTTGCTGACTGAGAGGACAAGGCCATGTCCTTGTTACGCCTCAGGAAGTGCAATCCCATCTGGCACTGTTTAGCTAAAGCTTTATAGGAAATAAACTGCCTTCTGGCTTCTGAAGTTCGTCCTTTCTAAACAAGACTGAGAAAGGACAGAGGAAGACTTTGTCCAGATTTTTTAGTTTCGTACCTTGTTGAATAAAGAGATTTCATTCTCCTAGGCTAATGAATGACTAGGGCATATCCTGCACTTCAGCCTGAAACAGAGATGAGTGGGGATAGTTATGATGAAGTCCATATAATTGTGAATGATGTCAAGAGGTAGGGATCTACTTCTCTCATATTGAAAAAAGCAGTGAAATAGGAGGCATCAAACTGAGGCATCACTTAGCAGATTCTTTCCACATCTCATGAATAAAACTCATTGCCACAGGATGTTTTTTAATGGCGTTAAGGGCAGACTTAACAAGCTCATGGAAGAGAAACCTACTGAGGACCTCAAACAGGAAGAAAAGAAGTACCTCTGATTAAGTCCCTGAGCAATGTGCTGTTGGAGTCTGGGAGACCGTGCTGGGGAAATACAGTGGTGAGCTTGCCCTTCCTCGGGCTGCCACCTTCAGCTGTTGTCTCAGATGGCTGCTGGGCTGAATGAACCTTTGAGCTTTCATGTTGTGGTTGCTGTTTTGTTCCTGTGTTTTGAGAGAATTCGTTCTGGAACACCTATGAGGAGAATTCTCCATTGTCTTAAATGCTCTGGCAAATTCTATTCTAACATTATTATTTTCAGTGAATGGCTTTCCTTGTATTTATTGACATCGGAGAAAGGCAAGAATATTTTGTAAGCTTTCCGAGGCTTGAAAGAGCAGTGCAAGGATGAGGTAAAATATAATGATGTTTCATCAGGCAAACCTAAGATGCTGGGAAAGATACAGGAGATGGGGGCTCTGTAGCATTCATAATAGTTTAAAAGCTTTGATGCAGTGTGTACCACCTGCGATCATGTCTTTGAAGTATTACTTATTAACCATGTTCATAAAAAAGTAATTGGCAAAATATAAAGCATTACTTCACCTATTGATGGGAGAGAACTAGGGCTTCTGAGTTCAATTGCTTGGCGCTGCAAAACATTTTTCCTGCCAGTACTCTACTGGCAAACTTGGAAAAGGCACAGGCTGCTAAACATCATCCTTCCACCTGCAGATATTTTACCCACTTGTATTCCTGCAAGGAGTTCCTGTGTGAATGAAAACTGAAGGAGACTTGGGGGTAGAAAATGCTAAAAATCTCTGTTTTTCCCCACTTTAGGATTTTGGAAGCCTTTTGTATATTTTGTTTTACTACCTTAAAGCCATGCACAACAGTCAAGTTGTCAGAAAGCATCCTCCTGGTGATAGACTGCATTGAATCTGTTCCACCTACTCCCCACCTAGGGCAGGGCTGCCTGCCTTACACAAATGCCATATATATATACCCTGTTAGTTGTAGAGGTTGCATGAGAGTTGAGCTGGTCTGATGTTATTCGTTAGACATCATTGACATATGAGTTCATTCTGTGCTGAATATGTGGATTTTTACTAATATATAGGAATTAGAACCTCAGCATGCACTGTCATGGCTCTACTGAAGCCAATGCCTCACAATCCTATTTTCAGTAACCTACTTATCTACTGATCAAATGTCCTCCCGCAGCTCTACACAGCTATGTAATAGAGCAGAGCTTCCTTTTCCCTTGTCCAAGCATTCAGAGGTGCACTGCTGAAAGGCCAGCACAGGTTCAGTCATGGCAGTAGGGTTATCTTTTCATACGTGGGGTGTGCATCAGACTGTCAGAGTCTTCTTATCTTCATTATCTTTTGCGTTCTGTGGCATACATTTTGTTGGTGCTGCTAGACATTTGTTCAGGAGGACAATGCTTTCTTATGTCTGCAGGGTGGAGGGAAAAACTTGTATCAAGGAGGTGAAAAGTAATGTAGGTGGTTTATTGGTACGTTCCCCAGACCAGAAGTAGCAGTGTAGGCATCTCAGCTGGTGAACCGATCAGCCAGAAGCAGCCTCTTGTGACAAGGCCACGGTTGTCCTCAGCCTGCACAGACATGCTACAGAAACTGGGCAAATCACTTAACAGTCTCTGTTCCCTCCAAATAAAAATGGGCACCATGGTTTTAGCCTTGATTCACCTCCATACACACTGGGTAAAAAGAGGAATTATGGACAGTGCCATCATTTATTGATTAATTAGTTAACTTTTTAATCAAGACCTAAAAAAACAGATGATTGTATTTGTTGTCCTGATGGTATCTGGTCCTGAGCACTTTCATCAGAAACACTCCCCTCAAAAAACTGCCTGGCACAAGGTAGATGGGCTCCAGGCTGCCATACTAATCAGCTCCCAGTGTTCACTGGTGTATCGAAGTGTCCGACTTCTTCCATTACTTCAGCTGCGAGAGTGTGAGATGCCACTTGAATAAGAAAGAAAGCAGTTAAAGATACAGCTGTGGCATAAAATTGTTGCTTCCCCTATTCTCTTCTACTTATTCCCAGAGGAATTCTAAAAACTATATCAACCCCATTTTTTAGCTCAATGTTCAATTACTAAACACACTATGCACCTGGACATTAACAAACAGCAAAAAATGGTTAAGAAATAAGACTTACCCATATATATTCATAAACAGGATAGTTCTTCAGTTGCTGAAAAAGGAAAGAAGCGCTTTCTGGGTTTTTAGCTGGAAGACAGATATACTGTTATTTAAAAAAAAAAAAAAAAAGCTTTCTTATCTCATAAGGATCCAGTTCTGAGTATGGGAAAAATCATTATGGAGAGATGGCATGTGTTATGAAAGTCAATTTCCTTTTCATAAGCTTTCTCTCTAAGAGGCTTTTCTAAAATGTAATGTTAAATCATGCAGAGCGTGGAAATGCTAATAACTGTGGTGCCTCTCACACTGGAGATACATCTGCACTGCAGATCCAAGGTGTGACTGCTGCTCATATAGTCTGTCTCCCTTGGAAAGCAGTATAGCTGCAGCAGCATAGATCTCAGAACAAGATGCATTGCACAGATAACCCAGAGCTGAAACCTGCGGTACCATAACGGTGCTGCTAGTGGTCTCCAAAACATTTAGTAAGTGCACACTTGTACAAACTGCAAAAATATCTCCAGACACTATGAACTTAGGGTATGAGTGATCTTAAGTTATACTTGGCTAAGAGAAGGGGAAAACGGATCAAAACTGTGCCAGAAAGTTTGCTAACAATGTAAACAGTGTTGCAGAGCAGCATTTGCTCAGCCTCTCTGCTGCCCACTCTGCCTGCCCTGAGGTCCCCTAAAACAGCCCAGTGCACCCCAAGGAGAACCACAGGAAACGCTGGAACACGAGTGAGAGGTGCCTTCTAATAACAGGTAAATCGAGCAAAGAGTAAAACTCCTAGAAGTGGGCTGCCTTAAAAGCCATCCAAACACATGCTGTGGACGCCTTTCCAAGGGGTGAGCTTTTAGAGAAAAGCTGGCAAAACCAGCAACGAAATGGTGGAGTAGGTTCTTAAAAATCATATGGCTTTCGCACTGCTGTTCGTGGTGCTGATCTGAAACTGGGTGAGGATTGGTGGCAGCTCAAAATCCAGCTGGGCCATCACACCAATTAGCCTACAGTAACTTTCACACCACTCCCCAAAAATGGCGTGTCATGCCAGTGCTGAGCTATGCATATGAGAGGATGCCTGAATTATACAACACTTTTTGAATCCAATCTGTGCAATCAGGGAGGAGGAGGAGTTATGTAAGCTTCCTCTTCCTGATGGAGAGAGAAGTTGTCCTTAAGCACAGTTCACACAAGGACAGGTTCCTTAGAAGAGTGCACTGAAGGGCTCCCTTGAGGAAAGGCACATAAAATCAGTAGACAGTTTTCTCTGTGATTCTTAAAATCTTCCCAAAAGGGCCAAATCCTAGATCTTGTGTTATACTTGAGTAAAAGAGCTTTTAGGCAAAGAGTCTCAACTGGCACAGGAAAGCCTTCACAAGTGTTGCAGCTGCAGGTCTACTGTAGGCTGTCCAGTCATTGTTCCCTTATGCAAAGAAGGAAGCATAAGAAATAGAAATGCATAGCAACAGATTCCTATTTCCACCCTGGCAGGTTATTACAACTGCTTCCGGTACGCAGGAGTGATGGGCCACCATCCCTACATCAAACACTCTTTGAGAGAACCATTTTTATTCTGCTACCTGCAGAGCGTCCTGCTTTCCCAAACGAGGCAAAATCTGTCCTATGGTTTGCAGAAATAGGGAGGTAAGTGCACAATGGCACCTCCAGGGCAAAGAGCATTTCAGTGACCACTTCACAGAGCAGGCTGCACAGAGCTGTTGCTGATACCTTGGAGATGGTGGTGGGGACAGGCTTTTTCTACTTGCTTCAGGAACAATGAACAGATGGAGAATTGGGAGTCCTCTCCTGAGACTTCTGCTATGTGCTGAGAAGAGAGGGAACACAAGCCATTCTCAGGGATGCCAGTGGGAATAGCGTTATCTCTGAGTAAAGAACTGGGAAACTGAGGCAATCCCCACTCACCTGATGAACTGCAGTTACTACATGCTCTTCATCAGCAGATAACCAAAGGTAAAACATGCCTTGTGGAAGACTTTTTTCCTCATCTCTGCAAAGGGTTAAGACTTTCTACATAGATAATTACCATGATTCAGCTACTTGTGGTAACTTGATTGTGTGACTGAGCTCTGACTTGCTTTGGAAAATCAGTTTGTGTTTCCAAAACTAATGTGCAGTCAAAAAGTATTTCATATATACATATTTATTTATTTATTTATTTATTTATTTTTATTAATTTATTTATTTATAGAAAGTACTTTTTGACTGTCAAAAACTGACTATACTTTGACTGTACTTTTTGCAGTCAAAAAGTACTTTTTATATATATATAATGTGTGTGTATATATAGATAATGTTATATATTTTACATATGTTATATATTTGTGTGTGTGTGTAAACATTTCATAAACATATATATAAACATTTTTTAGTGACTCCTGTGCTACAAGAGAAAACAGGATCTGAAAATGTCCCAGGTACCAATTAGAAGTTTCCTACACAAAACCTCTCTGACCGCTACTGCCATTTTCCGAGTCTGAATCCTTTGTGTTCCCACCTCTTTCTAGAGCTGAATGCCTGGTCAAACCTGCTGTGACTCTTCTGAATGTTGTCCCATTCTCTGAATTAAGCTGGCAAGGGGCCAAATTTCAGTGTTTATTTCCAATGCTATTCAAAAATGAGAGATTCACTACAGATGTCTCTGCTGCCCATGTCTTGCTGGAGATGGACTCCAGCCATTGATCAGAACTTGATGGTTCAGCAGATGTGGATTGTTAACCAGTATAGTCATATTTTATCACTGGAAAGAAGCAGCTTTCTTCTTATATGCTCAGATCTTAGAAAGAAAGAGCCAACAACAAAAACAATAATAGAAAAATCCTAGTATGAGTCAGAGAGCCCTATTTCAAAAACGAAGTGAAAAATGGTATCTGTCTCTGACACTGGTTTCTGCCATAAATTCCTTGTTCTCTTTAGTGTTTAGTTTATTAACTTGATAATTATTATCATAATAATAACACCTAGCTCAGTAAGACCCTTATTTCAGAGGGAGTTTACCAAAGGCAATAAGAATCTACCCCCTGGCAGGAGCTTTACTGTTTATTTTTCGTATTTCCAAAAACTCCTGGAGGGAACAAAAACATTACTCTGTATAATGCTCCCTTTCCTGCTCATCCTTTTCTGCTGTTTTTTACCCAGAGCATCCTAACCTGCAAAGCCTGCCTGCTCATTGCGCTGCTGATAGACATACAGTCAATAGGGCTGCTCACAGTGTTAATAGCATTAATATTTGCAGAACAAGGGGTTTATTCTGCGTCTCCCAGAGAGGGGGATCCCGTCTTGCTCTGAGTTAAGCACAAGGCTGAATACGCTGGGTATTGTTCATCATGAAAAAAAAGTGTCTGTCAACGAAGAAATATCATTCTGAATAGGATACCTGGAATAATAAGAAAAACATACGTTCTGAGCTTCTCAAAGGCTCAGAGCAGAAGCAGCAGCTTTGGATCCCAACCATAAGCTGTAGCTTATGCCCTGCCTTTCCACAGCACACATGCTGGGCTGTTGTCAGTTAAGGAGCAGATCACTAGCATAAAATTACAAGTCTGTGTGGCTACAGTCTGCTGAATACGAGGTCAGACAAGTTTGTGAGCAGACAGGTAGATGAGACCAAAAAATGATATCTGTCTTGGGTGAGTGTTTTCAGAAACAGGAGGATGAGAAAATGATTCTTTTTTCTCTTTACTAGGCTGATGGGGCAAAAGGGAAACCATATTCTATTTCATAGATATCAAAGTTAATTTTGTTTCAAGTGAATTTAATCATCATGATCTGTCTGTCTGTCTTGCTTTTTAGGTAGTAACATGGTTCTCAAAGCTGTAATCACCAGCTAATAAATTTGCATGCCCATGTGCGGAGACACCCTTAGCAAGGAAAGTGAAAGGGGTTGGCTAGTGAAATCAGTGACACTGAAGGGCTTGGACAAAAAACAGCCTTGACATTTCCTTATACCTAAACTTTTAGGAAAGGGCTTGGGACCTTACTGAACAAATAAACACATTAAAAAGCCTTTCAGAGTAACAGAGAAAGTGCAAGGAGAGGGAAAGGGATCTGCCAGCCAAGGAAGTTACACCTTAGCAGTCTGAAATAAAATGAGAATTGCCAGAAGTCAAGATAAATTTGAACTTTTAAAGGAAATTAAAGTTTGTAGTCATCTGCAAGATATACAGAAAGATAACAACAACAAAAAGAAGAGGAGCTGCTATGTGGGTGGCTGAAATAAAGATTAAGGTGAATCCGCGTATATCTCAAAGTTAAACAAGTATTTTGACTTGGTTTTCAGTAAAGATGATGATGCTGAACATGGAAACAGAGATGAAGTGTCTAATGAGAGTGATGGTATGAAAATGGAAATCACAGCCCAAGTAGCCAGACTAGGGCTTAATGCAGAGTATTTAATAAATCTACTTGAGGTTGGTATTGTATGACTAGAAAATAGTGATCACAGTACCTATGTTTAAGAAAAGGAAAACGGAGATCCACCCGTTAGTGCTGGTGTGGTGGAGTGACATGATCATTAAGGTCACATTTGCACAGTAGCAGATCATCTGGCAGCAGAAAGGTCACCGGTACCAGAGGGGATGAACACATGGTCCAATTTTTGTTGAATTAGCCAGCAAAGACAATGCTGTGTTTATGTCAGCTTTACACTGGTGGCAGGAAGACAAATAATACTTGATTTAGAATAAAGTCAGCTGTGGCAGAGCTCTCTCCAAAAAAGCGTTTAGATCAGATTTGACTATCAGAAAGAGTTAATACCAGCTCAGTGCTTTGCATTACATGGAGTTTTTGATCCAGTACTTTATCCTCTGAAACTGGATTTACTCTAACATGAACACAGCCTAAGAAACATTAACATTGTTTAAGTTTTCAGGGCAAATTTTGAAAAAAAGAATAGTTAAAAATTTGGAGGCAATTGGGGCAAAACACAAATCAGTTGGGCAAATTATAAATGAAATGGAAACATGGTATCTTTATTTAAAACAGTAGCTGAAATTTCCTGTTTTCCAGACAAAGAAAATCCGATAGAGCTCCTCTGAGTAGACTTTTTCAGAAGTTTTTAATATAATGTCACATGAATAATTAGGTGATATAGCAGGGGACTGGACTATATAACCCTGGAGATTATTCCCAGTAGCAAGTTTTGCAACAATAAAGAGGTAAACAATAACCAGTTGGGGGAGGGGAGGCTTTCTGGGGGTGTCTACTGAAAGTCATGGTCAGTCCAGTGAGGTTTAAAAAACGTATAACCCACTATGCAGTATCCTGGGTGTGTGCCCCTTTTATTGATTGTATTGTAATTTTTCACAAATTTTGAACACTTTGTTCTCTGTAGCTCCTATGTAGGGTTTTGTTTCTCATCCTTTCCTAATACTGAAAGCAACTTTCTTTTGCTTGTATTTTCGCTTGCTTTGTAATACAACAAAGTTTTGCTTTGTTCCTGTATTGCTACCCACAAGGCATTGTTAGAAGAACTGGGTGGTGGCAATTTAAGTACATCTGATTACTTAGTCTGATCTGTACGAGGTCAAGGCTAATCTGTTCCAAAATCCAGACCTTCTCCTTTTGTTTAATATAGCCCACTGAGATTAAAATGGGATTAGGGCTCATCTGATGGTGAGAATAGTATCTTCAGACAAAATCTTTCACTGCTCTTTTGCAAACAGTCCTAGGTGGAAATGGTGTCTTGCAGTGGCCATGTGCTTGTTCATTAATATACACAAGGCATTTGTGGATTCTTTTGGTCCCATGAGAATTCTGAAACCAGATTTTGAATATATTTCTCAAGCCAGATCCCAATTGTTACTCTACATACATATATCAGAATGTGTGGATATGGATATCAGAATGGGTGTTTTTTTCTCATTCATCTCCATGTATTTTAAACTCTCTACAACAATAAAACTAAGGTGAATTTAAATAACCAGATATTATCTAGCTGCACATTTAATAAAGGGTTTAAAATTTAGTCTGTTAAGGAGATTACCAAGATTTCTTCATATAAATGTTTTCTCTTCTTTAAACACATGTGATGATTGCTGCTGTTGATGAACTAAGATGTTTTCAGTTCATCTTGATACATCAGCTACATTACAGATATCACAAATACAAAGAAGTCTACATGATCCAAATGACATGCCTCAAACTTGGTTTCAGTGAAGCAAAACATAAGGACCTTGGAAAAGCAAACTAAATTAACGGTAGTCTTCCGTGGTTTTTTTTTTTCCTAGTATTTTCATTTAAGCCATTGTTCTTTAATATTTTAAGTCCCTGCACAACATTTTTATATAAAGTGTAAGACCATAATGTGAGTCTAGAAGTGAAAGTAAAATGAGCAAAATTATTTGATCAATGTGTTTTCCCTGTGGAGATTCTTTGAAATGGGAAAATAATACAGCTGTCCATGATGAGGATGAAGTAAAATACCACTGATATTATGCACTGAAAAGATTATACAGAAACAGTTCTTCCAAAAGTGCTATATTTGCACAGAGAGGCTGCTACTCTCCAGGATTTCTGCCTAATAGTGAGTCTGTGCTTTGGCTTTTGCTAAAGCAATTAGCAAGGTCAGACTTGCTAGCTCAGTATAAGCCTGCAGTAACTTCACTGAAGTGTAAAACTAGAATGACTGAGGAGAAAACCAGGGACTTTATCCTGCATGCAGCGCTGCCCATGGTAGTGAGGGTATCAGGATATGCTGGAAGTAGATTTCAGCACTTTGCAGCTTTGGACGTTTCACTCCACTCATGCAGGGGGTTATCATTTGTGTGCTGTTGCTTCGTAACAGTGGTCTTCAGCTGTCAAGGTTAAATACTCACCTTATCTAGCATTTAGGGTTTGTTTTTGATCCTGCTTGGATGCTGGCACAAAGGAACAGCTCTTAAAACAAGTATGTCTGCTAAAGAGTTCACTGAATTCTTAAAACATTTTCAGTGGAAGCAACAGAAGGTACCTTTCAGACATTTACCTAGCCGTATGGGATCAGCTCCCATATGCTTTTTACTTGTAGAGAGAATACATCCATTGAAAGCGTCTTGTATCTCACCAAATAAGAACGTGTGCAGATAGCACTATCAGTCACCAAGATTTGGGATTATTTTTATCAGCAAACTCATCATTTATAATCTTCAACACAGAATACAACTGGGCAAATATGTAAAGATGAAAAGAGCAGTTTTACTGCAGTCATCAAAACATTATTATATTTCCCACTGCTTGCTGAAAAGTTACCTAGCATTCCCACTTCACCTGGCAGCCTGGTCAATTCCATTTTGTGGCTATATTGCATGTAAGGTTTACTCTGAAGAAAGATTTGCTTATGTTTCTTTTAACTGTTCTGAAATTTGAGCACAATAATTAATGCAGACATATTTTTCACTGGTTTTGAGAGGACATAAGAACCCACTAGGTTACTTTATTTACCATTTCATTATAGAAAAGATCTCATACTGCTCAGAAATTTTCACCTACCTAGCAGATTGGAATCATGTAACTATTATGGTTAGTTTGACAATGGAAAATGCAGTTAAGGAATAACAAACAACGTTTGAGTGTCATGGTGCCCAGCTAAGCTCGTTTTGTAAAGCATGATGTGTATGCATGCTCATTTTGTAAACCATGATCTACTTAGCTAACGTATTTCAATTTCTTCCTGACTGTATTTCAATGTAATATAACATTATTTCAGGTCCTAAATTGCTTAGCAGAATGATTGGTTCCTGATTTAATCTTAAGGGTGAAATATGGAACTGAAACTTGTTAAGGTAATTTTTTTGTTCAACTTTCATGTTATCCAGTTCATGCCACAAGTTTGCATGGGATTTTTGGCAAATATTGTGGTTTCTTTCTCCTTTTTCTCTTTAAATGCACATTACTTCCTCTGTGGTAGGAAAGCCCAGATTCCCCTTCTTTCTGTTGCCTGTGCTTCTGATGTAAACATAAATTTGCTTTCCTGGTCATGAAATCAGAAAACATTTTTTTTAAAGGCCAAAGCCACAATCATCTTTATGACCAGGAGTTACAGATGTATTCTGTATTGGATATTGTCTCTGAAATTACTTCCTAAATGTCATTTTCCTTTTCTTGGTTCCTTCCTGTATTCCATATAGAGCAATGCACATTTGTGGGGCAGGAGGAAAAAATGAACCCCCTGCTCTTCTGTGCCAGTGAGTATGGTTGTTTGTTCTTTTTATGTTCACAGAAAGAAAAGCTGACACACAGCTGACGTTGCACAACTACTTCTAAAGTGCAAATTCTGCTCCAGTGTCCCTGTGCCTCTAAGGATTATGTTAAAACTTGTCCTGTGTGTCACAAGTAGCAGCCAAGTAAACACCAAAAATGCTTACATGGAATATCAAGAAAAAATTTGGCCCCTCATAGAACCTGGGTTTTGTTGTCTGGGATTTGCATTATAATTCTAACATCTGAGGGATTGTTTTTCTAGAAAATAGATCACAGAGACTGTGATTTGCATGATTGTATATCAAAGCCTTTTCTGCCAGACACAGTACAATTGATAGAGTAGTGTCTGACAGAGTGGTGGTGTGCAATAGGAATCAGTTTATGTATCTGCAGTGGAGGGTAGATTTTGTAATTGCTAGACGCTGCTAAAACCAGTTCAACAGCTTGGTGAAAAATGGTATAAAAATTATAAAGTAACAACCTTAAAAGGCATTTGGGTCAGCCTTTGATGGTAGTTAGCATCATTAAATGACCAGATGGCATGACTGAATTGTGGTTTGCCACTGAAGAGATTTTCAGTGACAGCTACTTGAAAATGGCAATGTCTTGTTGAGTCCTGGAATCTGACAGTTGGTAGAATGATGGAAAGATGGTCAAGCTATGCCCAAGAAAAACAAAATATTTGAAGTGTTTATATATTTATGATGGAAATTAACAGTTGACAATAATATAGGTGTCCCACAGCCACTGCCACTCACTGCCTCATGAGTCCATGCAGCTTTCCCAAAGGACTTTGTCCAAAACAAGCTCTCCCAAGGGAAGCTGCCTGACACTGACTCCCAGTCCATGCACAGTTCAAAGGGGAATTTCTTTCTCCGGTCTACATTTCTTTTTTTGTGTGCGTCACTGAGTATGTGGTGCTGCTGTGAAAGTGGAAGCACCCTCATTGTTTTCCTCCTCCTTGCAGTCCCATTTGCTGCTTTTATTCACCTCTGAGCGATTTTTTTTGCTGAAAAAATTCTTACTGTCATAGGCTGACCTGATTTATGTCTCCTGAGTAGATTGCATGCCAGTCAGCATCACTTTATTAAATAGTTGTATACCACACTGCTGATTTTTCAGACCTGTTCTTCCTAAGCAAGTGCTCAAATTTTCACTGTATGCATTATTGCTATATAGGAGGTAAAAAAATTCAAGAAGGAGGTGGAGTTTCTCTCTCCATATATCCCTTGCAAGATATGCACAAGTTCTTGCAGATTTTGGATTGCACTTTTGCAGCACAATTCCAGTAACATGACTAGATCCATCTTCAGTCCAGCAGAGAACTGGCAATCATTTGCTCTGCATGTTCAGGTGGAAGTGGACAACTTGGCTGGACTCTCATTACCTCCCCCTGGATAAGCGGAGAGTACCACGAGGCACCCCTTCCCATTTTTGCTTCCCTGTTACCCCACAGGCACAATCCACAAGACAGACTTCGCTTGCAGGAGTGAAGAGGTGCCCTTGACTCTGAGTATCTTCTTCATGCCTCCCATGGTAGGGAAAGCTTCTATTTCAAATGTGAAGAGTTTGTGTGCCAAAAGTCAGTTGGTTTTATGAAAAAATTTACCTCTACCTACTTATTTGCTGATAGCCAGTTCTTGTAGTACTTCATCTGCAATAACACTACTGTCACAGAGACAGTAAAGGCATCATCTTTTCCTCCACTGTGCTATAGAGTTGGCTTGAAAGTCAATTCCAATGACAGCATTGATCAGTCCCATTTTCATCTTTCTGGAATTTTTACAGGTTTACAGGTTTTACAGGATAACTGAAATGATGGACTGAAACTTGTTACAGTCCAATATTAAGCTTAAATGCATTCACTCACTTGAAGAAACATTGTATAGTCAGATCCACATAATACCTATTTCTTGAAGATCTGACTACCATTTGTAGATGGCTGTGTAAATGACCATGAATGTATGATAAAGATTTCATGATCCACAAGTCTCTAATCTTCTTTCTCTTGCTACTGCTGAAAAGTACAAATCTTGTGTGTCAAATGTAAAAGGGAATTTACTTGTATTTTATAACATGTTTATGGTGTTTGGTTTAATTTTAATTTTCTGTGTACATGCACAGAAATCTCTAATTTTTAACATGGTGAATGCAGTTTACTTTGAGATATGCAGAAATCATAAAAGGGCTATTCTTTTCTAGTGATTAAAAAAACTGTTGAATATTTTATCTCATTCTTGGCATTCAAATAGGGCTATGCTGAATCTAATTTATTACACTTCCAGTATTTTCAAAAATATTTATACTAATAAGTAATTCCGTGTCTCTTAAACAAGGAAAGAGATAAAACAAGCTGTCTCTGAGGTCAAAAATCAAGAACAGTCAATGAAACAATCCAAATTCCACTGAAGTCAATGGAAAAATATGTTTGAGTAGGACGTCCACAGCTCTTCTGGCATCAAACAGTGATTGTAGATGATTGCAACATAAGTGGCATTGGCCAGTTGGTAATTAATGGGAGACTTTTAGATTCTGAAGGAAGTGATGCTTGTGTTCAGCTGGAGGCACAAAGTATTAAATTGACCTGCAAACATGGGAACTGGGCTGCAAAAGTCAACATCTTTCAGATATGACACAGAGCAGAGGTACTCATCATTAAGGATCACATATCTGGCCAAAGCCCAGATCAGGTAATTGCACTCTGTCTTCCAAATTGTCCTTAATTTAATGAACATGTTACAGTGACCTTTAGAATATCTAATGGACAATGCATTTGAGCTTTTTGAATGTTTAAGCCACTTTCCAAATTATCTCTCATTTGTTTATTCTTATCTTAACCCACACATTAAATTGCGGCATTATAAAGATAGACTTAAAAATCATATATGGTTAATTCCAGATTACATTATTGTATTTTCTCTGCAGTTTCAATTGGAGAAGTAGTTCTTTGCTGCTTCTCTTGAACTAGTATGTTGTGCTGTTTCATTTGTCTGCTTTTTTAAACAAGTACTGTAATTTACCAAAAAGATCATTGCACTTCAGTTGTGATCAGAATTATCCTGCAGATTACAAGTTTGTAAACTTCAGAAATCTGGCTAGGTTTTGGGTTGAATTTCCATCAAAAGCTCTTAAGGAATACAGGAAAATTACATACACTTTAATTATTTACTCAGTCTTCGATAGAGACTTTAAAAAGCTATACGAAGAGCTTGTAATCTGAAAGCTTCTCAAAATATCCGTTTATTCCAACTCAAACTTTCCTTTTATGTACTGACTGCAGATTCTCTTATTAGTTTGAAAGGTCTGGGTTTTTTCAGTTGCTGGGACTAATTTTGTGGTGCTGTTTTCTACCACCCTTTTGATCTTACTCCAAAATTCAATATAGCATGAGTCAGTGCTATAACTACTACCAAATACAAAGCCTAATATGTCATCTATTCTTTGAAAGATTTTTATTTCTATCACAACCTTTGAAGATATTGAAACTCTGCTGATGGATGGGGTCTCTGTTTTATTTGACCTGGACATGTGTTCATCTTATTATATCATTTTCAGTGTATGTGTGCAGGACATTTTACCAAGCAATGCTAACTGTGACTACACCCAAGGACCTCAGAATTTAAAAGAGAATGGACTCCATGACTTTCTCTTCCTTTCATCAGAAATGTCAAGGGGTTAGCATTGATTTCTGTGCAAAGATGCTTTTTGTCATCCGTTTCTCTTTAATCCTGTCTTTTTTTGCTTACTAGCTTTGTTAATCAGCAGATTTGTAATGCTTATCTCATAAATTCTCACCATTTCATATTTTACTATTTCAGGGCTATTTTTACCTTATATTTATTTCCCTGAAATGTTCCATGAGGGTGGAGAAGATTAAATGAAAATGAGATTACTGCAGAGATGAAGATAAATAGCTTGTAATTCATCAAACGCAGGGAATATGAGAAGGCTGAACATATGGAGACAGAAAAGGAAGAAAAAGGTAATTACCATGTGGTGGTACAGCAATGAAGATAACTTAGTTTGTGAGAGGGTTATAGTCGGTGGGAGTCCTTCATGTCCAGCTCTGCTTGGACAATGGCTTAGTCAGAAACAAATTGTATAAGAATTCCAGGTTGTGGCTAATATCAAGTTTGACCTCTGTTGCTGAGGCGTTCCTAAGTATTGCAAATCCCATGGAGCAGAGGGCTACAGCAGAGGCTCCAAGCAACATGATGCATGAAACTGCTGAGAAATTGGCAAGGATGCTGGAGCTCATCCACCAAACCAGCAATTGTTCCTTAGGGCAGTTGACTCGCCAGCATGCAGGTGTTCTTGTAAATCAGTCTGGTAGGCCATGAATTACTATGAAATAAGCCCTCACCTTGATGTCAGGGCAGCTCACTGAGGTTACGTTACAGCACTTGGATAAGTAGAGCTTCATAAGAGCAAATTACCACATCAGCCTCAAAAAGGGAAGGTCATCTTGCTTCATCCTACTGATTTGTTGGAAAATGCAGTTACCTTGTAAATAAAAATAACCACTTGGATATAATATATCCAGACGTTGAAGTGGATTTCAATAACAGTATCCCATACAGTGCTTTTCCTGCTGTAACACTAGATGTTAGGCTGTGATGATTCTGGTCTGATATGGACCTCTCAAACCTAAGCAAAGAGGAAGAAGATTTGTACTTTAATTTAAGGAGACCATCTCATAGGGAGATTGGCTTCTGTGATGACATTATTCATGACTGTTTTGTGCCTAACTAGTTATTGTAAACATTACACTAGAAAAACAACATTACATTAGAAAAACATGTTATTTTGTGACCTGCAAACACAGCAGAAACAGCCTTCACCTTTTAAAGGATACCTAATTTATATTTTTCTATCACTGTGTTCATTAGCAGAAACTGGATCAAAAAGCAGTCAGTTTTAGCTTCTTTGATAAAGGTGTTTATAATACTCATTATAACTAAGCAGAGCACAGACAGAAATTAAAAAACATTACAGAAAAAAAAAAAACAAGAAAAAACACCCCCTCAAATGTTTTCAAAGCGACCATTTGTTAGAAAATATATAATTGCAACAGTATTTTAAAACCGTTGTTGCCAGCATTACACTGGATTGTGACTTATGTAGCAATTGATGCTGAAAATATTTTGAAAAGCATGCATTTACAAGTAGAAGTTGACCCGCTGCAAGTGAAATAGGAATATCAGAAGATTGTTTGAGGGTTAGTATTAAAACTATGCTTAGAGTCGAAGGTAAAATGCATCTTCTACTGCATCTTTTACAACTGAAGTCCTAAATTTGTTCAGTCTTTGGCGTGACAGTGAAATGCTATAGTCAAAGAGGGATGCCAGTCTATGTGTCATCTTTGCTTACAGTTTTGACACTAGTGAGAGCTCTGCCATTGTGTATTCCTGATATATGAAGTGGAAACAGTAAGTATTCACAGCTTTAGGCACTTGTGGGATTTATTCATCACTGAGAGTTTAAAATAGTTTCCAAATTTTAAACTTTAATAGCATCCTCAGTGTGGGCTGCTGGAAACTGCTGTTATGGCAATTACTTTAAAGAAACCTGTTTAATTTTGCTCAATGCTTTCTTCAAGAGTGTTCTTCTCAGGTAATATAAACAGTTTCTGTTCTTCAGGCACTGTGATTTATATGTAATATGCTTGCTTGTTATTATGAACATGGAAATGATATAATGTACTTCAATGATAAAGACTGTATCAGTGTTTTAATTTAACTCTGTTATTCATCATCTTTTTCAAACACTTCTTTTATTTGTTATATGTTGCAAAGTCTTAAAAAAAAATTTGGTATTTCAGATATCTTCTGTTCCCAGTTGCAATTAGCATTTAAAAGCTTAACATCAACTTTCATTCAAATATGCCGCCTCTGTAGTCATGGTAACCTCCTCATCAGTTTTATCTTCCAGCTTTAGAACTTACTGCTGTGATACGGACGTTGTCATTCAGGGTTTTTCATTTAGTCCCCTCCTTCCCTCTCCTGCACAAAAGACACTTCTGTGCCTGCTCTTACACAGTCTAAGGTGTGTAACACTAAGAGAAGAGCCAAAACAAAAATACTGTAAAAAAATAAAAGATTACAGTGTTGACCTTCCTGGAGATGGGAAATGGTAAAGAAGAATAGTTTATGACTTGAGAGAGCACATCACACATGGTGTGGTAAACTAAATATAGACTCTCTGTTAAAGAAAAAAAAGCCTGTTTACATGCTCAGATTGCATATATGTAACTAGACTTTCATTTTTACAAATGTGTGTACTCAGAACCCAACTACTCAGCGGATATCTCTTGTCTTCTCACTTAAGAAGAGAAACATTGTACCAGATACAAGCCAAAGACTGTTTCTTTCAACTGATATAATTTTTCGGTATTTAAGCAGGATATACTTTGACATTTAATTTTGTGAAAAGAAAAATATATAATTTATTTTATTGTTAGTTTTCGTCATAATACTAATTTAACTGTGGGTTTTTTTTATTTCTGTCATTATTATGCTGCATGTATGTGAGAAGATGCTCAGCTGATTCAAAATACTTAAGTTATTGCAGAGGTCCCCACCTTTGAGCACCTCATTTCATGTTATACATTTTTTCTTTGGCCTGCAATATGTGTTTTTGTTGGGAGCAAAATCATCACAAATACATAAAACAGATGAGTGCTATCACTGAGATATTTGTTTCATGCTGTTCTTGGGCTTTCTGTTTGATGGCCTTTTGGTTAATGTAATCAGATGGGATTTTCTACATTTTTCTTCTGGTCATTCTGCAAAACTCACCTGCTTCTACTTTTATGTGAGAAATTGTTTGATGTTGGGGCACTGCATGCATATCCCAGCCTGCTTCTGGCCACCTGTGAAACTGTCAAAATGTCTCATAGTCATCTTTATCTAGTGGCCATTTTGCATAAACTGCAAGACAAACATACAACAGCCATAAGTACTTATAAGAACACTTATGTTTAATCCCCATCATCACTGAATAGCAGTCACAGGTTGGATATTTGAGATGTAGCTGTTTCATTTATGTCTTACACATGTGGTACAGACTATAAATGCATTTTAATTAATTCTTAAGTATGTGGTCATTCTAGATGGATGGTCAAAGCAATCTCCACATGTGTCTCAGCATCATCCTGAGCCTGAATTATAGAAGTCTGGATAATCAGCAGGAATCTTCAATCAACTGTCAGACACTAATTAGAATCTCTCAGTGTGTAATGTGAAATAAATATAAATCACCTGTGCAAACTCTGGCATTGAAGGGCATCTTCAATGTGTGTGAGTCAGTCCTCACTCTAGCTGGAAATTATTGAAATTTCCAAAATATTTTAAGAACTTCTCGCATCCCTTGCATGTCCATGTTCTCTCTAAGATGCCTATCCATTCAGTTGCACCAGTTTTTGCTGTCTCATAGTTGTTAGGGGCTTCCAGTCACCCCCAAGGTAACCTGAAAGGCCCATAGCTGCCAGTGTCTGTTGAAACACTATAGAGTTTGAGGCATTGCATATGGTCAATGTGGAGATACAAAAAGACTATATGCCCCAGGTCCATGCAGACAATCATTATTTTTCACATGGTATCCCAATAATAACTCAGAACATACTTAAAATGTCCACATTTTTTTAATTAATCAAACCTCTTGCATTTTTCTATTCTCCACAGAGCATCAAGTAGTTATTTGTTTGCCATCTGATGACATAAGTCAGAAATGAAGGAAAAAGAAGTTATAAAAATCAAAGTTATTTTTTAGCCCAAAGGGACTGAGAGTAATACTTGTTCATCATTTACAATAAATTTCTTCAGAAGCTGTGTTGTTGAAGGATATTTAAGTCCCCTACAGCCCTACAGTTGGCCTGCTTACCTTAATATTATGTAAGTAACTTCACAGATGACTGTATGGCCTTTTGCAACAACTCCATGGAGTAGGGCTACAAGTGGTATTTCAACAGAGCTATACTTGTACACTCTGTAAGATCTGCATCATTTAGCACCAGGAGTTAGTCACGATAAAGCTGCATTGTAATATTTTGTTGTATTTGAATCTTGAAGCAATTACTTAACACAGTAAAATTTGTTGGGGAAATACCTGTTTTGAAAGGTGGAGGCCAAACCAGAAAGACCCAGTTCTAGATCTGAACCTCTTCTGTTTCTTAAAGTGTTCAGTCCATCTTTATTGTTCTCTGTGCCAATTTTGAAATGCAGTTTGAAGACATTTCTGTTAATGAGTAAAGATGCTTAATAACTTTCAGTGGATGTGTTGTCTTACTTAAAATCAAAACCACACTGAAGTGTCCTTTTCTCTCATTCCCTAATTTCCCTCCAGAAAATATTTGGAATAAAGGGCATTTTAATTAAAGACCTCTTCTTTCTGCAATTACTCTTCATTTTGAGGCTCATTATCCATGCTAGAAACACTGTGTTTTTTTTTTAATCGCAGAGTAATTAACCTGCACCAGTCAACGCAGGATAGAACCGGGGGGGGGGGGGGGGGGGACACACGACACCTTAGTTTAGCACAACCGAACTCCCGGGGCGGGGGGGGGATAGCGACGGCACCGAACCCCCGGAGTCAACCGGACCCCCCAAACTCGCCGCGCCGCCGCTCGGACGCGGGGGCGGGCGGCCGCCGCCTGCTCCGCCTGCGCGGGGCGGAGCGGGGCGGGCGGAGCGGTGCGGTGCGCGGCGCGGAGGGGGCCCCGCGGGCAACGCGCCCGCACCGCCGCCGGCAGCAGACGGCGCCGCGAGGGCCCGTGGCGGCTGGCGCCCGCGCACCGCCGCGCACCGCTGCGCGCCCCCCGGTGAGCGCCGCCAGGCTGCGCGGGTGGGCGGGCGGCTGCCGCGGCGGGAGGGGCCGGGCGGGCTGCGCCCTTCCCCGCGCAGCAAAGCCGCGCTGCCGGCGGCGCCCGTGCTTGCGGGGAGCCGCGCCTGGAGGCGGGTGGGTGCGGAGCCTCCGCGGCTCTCCGCGGCTGCGGTGTCGGAGGGGAGAAAAGTTGGTGCAGGGCGAACTTGGGCCGAGTTGGGGAGGTTGTTGGCGCCTCTGCGGGGCGCGGCCGCTGCGCCGCGCGGGGGGACGGGGTCTGCGCTGCGCGGGGCGCAGGGGAGCGCCGCGCCCGCGCTGCGCGGGGCGCTGCACCCCGGAGCGGGCAGAGGGAAGGCGCGGCGGCGGCGCGGCGGCTGCGCGGCACTGCGCGAGTTGCGGGTGGCGGGCGGCCCGAGGGGCATCTTCCCCCTTCCCGTTCCCTGATTTACGCCGGTGCGGAGTGATCGGCCCCTCCGGTCCCAAACTGTGCGTGCTGCAGGTGCAGTGGCGAGAACGATGTTCCGTTATCTTCCCTGTTCAATCCTTTTTGTGGCGATCTGGTGAGCCGTAAATCGAAGGTGGGAAATAAAATATCTCCACGGTGGTGCTATATCCTTGCGGATGGAGAATGTCTCTGTGACATCGTAGCATGGGAGCTGTTGATAAAAGGAGGAAAAACTGGGCATGACTTAGTAACTTTTATGCAGATAACTGTGGGCAATGATTATAATTCTGTGTCTGAGCATTCAAAGATTGGTATTTTTCTTTTAGGTATGTAATCTTCAGTATTCAACTATTACTACAAATGCCTTGAATAACCGGTGTAACAAAGTATTTTGGACTATAAAAGTGGTAAACAGTAGTAATGTCATTTGGAAATTATTTTATATTTTGCATCATATAAGGTGCATCTTGCTATGCATGCATATACACTAATTTCTACATAAAATATATTCTTTAAATTCAGTAATATAAGCACCTATTATTGCACAGCAGTTTTTCCTGTTATAAAAGTGGTGTTGGCATAACGCTGTCATCCCGGCATACTAGAATTGTTCTTCTTCACATATTTTCTCTTCTCATAGTTTCATTTGTTTCAGGATCAACTCTTGTGTAAATTTAGTCTATTTTCCTAAGGATTTGTAGGACTGGCACTTTGAAAAGATACTTATCACATAAATATTCTGTGTAGCTTCCTGCATTTGTAGCTGAATGTGTTAACATAAACCAAAACAGAAGTAGAATTGAATGAAAATTTTGTCTTAGCTAGTCATAGGTCTGAGCAGAAGCAAACTTGAATTCTTACTGTTAACTTGAGTAGATTTTCCACGAGAAATAAAGAAGCCATGGATATGTTAGATTTTTATTTTGATCCTGTGCCAATGGTGTAGTATGTTACCTACGCTTCCATGATTGTTGCTCTATGTACACATACCATTTCAATTAATATTGTCTCAGTTGTGTGAAGGTCTGATGAGATGCTTGTTGGTACTACTTTTTCATACATTACTGCCCTTGCATTTGGGAATTGGGCATTATATGATCATGGTGAAAAGTAATTACCGCAGGTAAGGATCTTCAGTGTATCTATTAAAATAGTAGTTTATTCATTTTACAAAACATTTGGGGACAGTTTGCCTTCCACTAGGATTATTTGTCAGCAACTGAGACCTAATGCTGAGCAGTGGCTTCTGAAAGATGTAAAATGATCTGAATATTGATAGATTTTTATCCCTAGGATTACTATTGAAACAAACATATTGTTACTGTGTCTGATAGGTTGTGGTAGGGTATTATGTTACAGTCAGCAATATTCCGCTTTAAAATCTGAATTTAACCCAGTTTGGTTAAGTACTTCTTTATATTCTTCTAATCATATGCTGTTGCACTAATATTAATAACACCCATTTGTCCTTTTAAGCGTGAATGAAGAAAACAATTCCTATGAAGAATAGAAGTACTTGATTCTGGAAAACCTCTCAAAGCACCTTTAACTTCAAAGCTGGAGAAAAGTATGAAGGAACAGTCCATCTGACTCTCTCAGCATCTCACACACAAAAAATGGCTCCTTGTAAAAACACTGTCATGAGTATCTTTGAGGAGTGGTGTTTGAAGGAACCACTTTTTGGTTGCAGACGGAACCAGAATGTTAGGAAAAAACTGAGACTGATACGAATAATAGGGCTTCTTGTGAGTATAATGGCCATTAGTACTTTCTCTCTTTCAATTAGTGCCTTTTTCAAGACCGAACCACGTAGCACAGAGCTGGCCAGCAGCCTTGACAGCCCAAGGCTGAAGCATGGGAACCAAAGAACTCTCTTGGACTTCACAGAACAGAACGAAAACAGCACCCCGGATTCACCTGTTTCTTTGAATCACAAAGCTGAGCACGACAACGCAACAGAAGATCATGTCAAGGGAGAGTACCCAGAGGACCTTTTCTCTCTGGAGGAAAGAAGACAGGGAGCAGTAATCCTCCATGTCATTGGGATGATTTACATGTTCATAGCCTTAGCCATAGTCTGCGATGAGTTCTTTGTTCCTTCCTTGACTGTCATCACTGAAAAACTGGCCATATCTGACGATGTGGCTGGGGCAACCTTCATGGCTGCTGGTGGCTCAGCCCCTGAACTCTTCACTTCTTTAATAGGAGTCTTTATATCCCACAGTAATGTCGGCATTGGGACAATAGTGGGGTCTGCCGTGTTCAATATCCTGTTTGTTATTGGAATGTGTGCTTTATTTTCTAGAGAAATCTTGAACCTCACTTGGTGGCCGCTCTTTCGAGATGTGTCCTTTTACATCATTGACTTGATCTTGCTAATCATCTTTTTTCTGGATAACTTAATCATGTGGTGGGAAAGCTTGACGCTCCTGACAGCATATTTTTGCTATGTGACTTTCATGAAGTTCAATGTGCAAGTAGAAGAATGGGTGAAAGGATTTTTAAACAGGAACAAGGTTGAGAAGGTAACAGCAGCAGACTCTGAAGGAAAGGTTGGTCAATTTTTAATGAGATTTGTGTAATAACACTCTTGTAAATGCTGAGTCCTTCTTTATCATAAGGACCTGATATAGTACAATAAGCAATATAGAAAGTTCGATGTTTTGCTGAAAGGCTTTTTGTTTAATCAGTCAAATAGAACTGAAAAAATAAAGCATGAGGCAGCTTTCTAGGAAATCAATAGCTTTTAACTCCAGAACAATCCTAATCACAAGAACAACAAGGAAAAAAATGCACACAAAAAGACCCAAACCTATATTGTTCAGCATTTTGCCACATCGATAAGGCCTGAAATAAAATTACTTTCTTTTCTGAGATTTTAGGTTAAGCAGTAGCTATAGCTATGGGACATCTTTTTTGACAAAATTAATCTTTTTAATGACTTTTACTATACTTTCTTCCTCAAAAAAGTAAAAGCACCTAGAAAAATATACCATAGTATATTTATATGTTTTTCATCTTCTGATTTTGACATACAATATTTACTTCCAGTTGTAATTAATAACAATTACATGAAAAAATATCCCTTGGGAAACAGTGACAACAGTGGCAAAAGGCTGGGATCCTCAGTTTAAGTATGATTGTCTTTCTTGCACAGTACCTTGCATTTGAGCAAAGTAATTTCTGGCCTCGTACCTGGCCATGAGTAGGAAAGGGAATTATGCACAGAAGTGTTCAGTGGGTCTTCAGCAGTTATTACCACCTCTCTTAAACAGACCCCTTCTTAGAGCAGTATATATTTAAAATAACTTTGAAGTTGAACTCATAAATACATACGGATGTAGGCAGTGTGTTAACTGAATGTTTAATATTGAAATCAAAGTGTCTAGTTTTATATGACAGTCAGCTTGTTCATGAGGTAAGGTTATATTGTTCAGTGAATAATTATTCACTGTTTTGTTTTATTTCTGTAACAGCCACATATCAGAGGATCAGAAGGGAAAGAATGCACTGGTATAAATGTATAGACATACAAACAGAGAGAGAGAGACTGAGCACCTATAACTGTGTAGAGAGGCTGCATTCCCATGACTCACAGAAAACTGATGATTCTGTCCGTATGCAGAACTTCTAAGAGAGAAGCTCATATTTTGGCATTGGAACCACAAAAGGTCCATCAAAACAAAAACAGAAAATTATGCTTTTTTTTCACTTTTTAACTGAGTTTAACACTTCTGCACTGTTTCTTTTTAATTTCATATTTTCCTTTCTGTTCCATTCTTTTTTCCAAAATCAGAATTCTCATCTTTGTCTTTCTCAACATGCATACACTAGGTTTTAAAAGAAAATAAAAAGAAGGGTAAACAACAAAGGATTTGTCTTAGCCAGTGAAGACTTTAATTGCATTAATTTGTCTGTTTCTTGATAATGCATTATTTCACCGTGCATTATAAGCACTTTCACAGCCTGTATTATGGATGTAGTGTAGGAAGAGAATATAGTATCTGAGGCAACCATAATCAATTAATCCACCTTCATCTATCAATAAACTGGACATGCATGGCATATGAATTTATTACTGTTCTTAAGCAGTAGTCAATGTGAAAAGCAACTGTGTTGGGTTGTCTGGGTTGCAGGGTGGCAAAAGTAGCTACATACCATGGTATCTCAATTATTTTCAACTAGATAGATAGAAGAATAAATAATTTGCAAGCCACATTTAACATAGTCAATGTTTAAAATACTCTGGATAGATTTAATTTTTAAAAGATGTATTTTGGAGACCTCACTCATTTACTGTCTGATATATTAGTTACTATTCCTTAGAGATTATCATATTACAGGTCTACTTTTCCTTAAAACAAAACAAAACAAAAACCCAAACAAATCCCCCCCCTCCTGCATCACATATTTCATGGATATATTTTCAGGAGTTAACACAAAGTTAATTATAATGATAAACTCGCTGAGGGGTAAAGGGGGGTGAAAGAGATCCTCTAATTTATTTAAAATTTAGCGAAGATGTATTTGCTACCTCTTGGTGAAAAACAGCTTCTGAAAGTTTGAGAGCATGTATTTCTCTAATAAGCCATGCTGTAAAGACAGAATTTTGAATATTCCACTAGCACTTTGAAATTATAGTTTATTATGAATTCCTTTCATATTCACTTTAAAAGCATTTAGCAGAATGCTTTCTAATAGCAAGGACATCACAGATGATTTTTTTTTGAGAGAATTTCACTGAAGTTCTGTATTTATTTATTTACCATTCGTCTAACATTAGATAATTGCTTTTTGTTGCTTTTTAAATAAAAAAGCTGTGACATGTCCTGAGGCTTGACAGAAATGGACATTCAGCTTAAAAGTTTTATTCTAAAGCAAAGAATAAAATATTTTTGTAGTTTGCGATTTGCTGCCTGGCAGTGAATGGAGTGCATATGGATGCTTAATTCCTAATCAGTGGGGATCTGAAGTACTGCAGAAGTAATGATCATGGCTTTTGGTAGGAGAGGATACTTCATTTCTTCAGCTCTTGCTGTAAGCCTAGATTGCTTCCAGCCACCAAGAATGTGCTATAATGTCAAAATACAAATGTATATAAGCAAATTATTGTATCAAATGCAAATTTTGCAATTGTTTTAGTGGAAAAATATATTTTTTTCCCATTAGGGCAGAAAATGCCTAGGTAGCTCTTTGGAATCTGTAGTTTAGAGTGCTTTTAAAGAACTTTATTTGAAGAGGGCCTAGAAGATTCTGTTTTTTCTTTTTGCCAGCACTACTTCTACACATCCACTATTGATTCTGCTGTTGCTAAACTGGCTAGTGGTCTGCTAGAAAACCTGCCTGTGGTTTTTCTCTTTAAGATTCTCTGTTGTAATCTGAAAACAGCTCAACAAAGTTGAGACGTCTAAATAAGGCATCATAAAGCTGGAGGGTTGAAGGGTTAGGTGGCTTAGCAACCAGACCTCAAAGAGTGAAAAACCTAATCCGATGAAAAAACTTTGAGATATTAAAATGTTTTATGTTAATTTCAGTACTTTGATTATCAGTATTCTTCCATAAAAGTTTCAAGAAGTATTGCATTCTTCAGAAGGACAGTATCTCCTATGAAAAAAAAGTCTCAGATATTAAATGATTTCTCTGCTTGGCCGTCATTTTCTCATGTCATGTATTTATCAATTTGCCAGCATATGTACATGTCTCTAGGTGTCTTTTAGATTCCTTTCACCGTCCTCCAAATTTGAGAAGTAAAATGGAGGGGGTTTTGGTACTAGAAATCTATGAATATTCAAACTTAAACAACTTTTTCTGATTTTATTTTCTTTAGTGTGTGAGTTATCTGCACAAATGTGTGCAAATCCAGACAGAGTGCTCGGTATGAATTTCAGTGTGTTCACACTGTTTTTCTGCACAAGCTTTTCAACAAAAACTGAGTTCTTAAAGAGTATAGGTTGAGAAAATCTGGTAATTTGATTTTGGTAGCAATATGATGAACCTGATGAGAACAAACTACAAGCTGCCTGCATCTAGAGACCGTGTGGTCCTGCTGTGCCAGATGTGTTGGCAACGTCATGTTTGAAGTGTGGATGACATTGATCAGATGGCAGGCTGTTACTGAACTCTGGAGACAGCAATGAGCAAGGGTGAAAAAAGGAAGGATGAAAGGGTCAGGCCTCATTAAAAGACGAGAAGAAAATGCAGAAGAAGTACAGCAGTTGGAGTAACCAGAGGGTCAAGTCTCGCCATGTAGTGTGGCATGAGCAGACCAAGATGGGTCCTGAGAAGTGATGTTGAGCCTGGTTGGCTGCCCTGGGTTGGCCCTACAATGACCAATGGCCAAACTCAATACCTCCAGAAGTCCTTTCCAACCCAAATTATTCTATGTGGCAGGATTTTAAGGCTTTATATAGTCATCCTCCACAAGAATGGATTAATTTGTAGAATGAAAAACAAGAAAATCCACCTTTGATAGTAATTCTATGCACTCCTAAGCTGGGTGAAGGCATTTAAAAAGAGAAGGTTGAAACTAAGGGGAAGGGAGAGGAAAATGGAAATAGCTGAGGTACAAAGTTAAGTTGTTAAAAATAAGATTGTTTTGACCTTTGCAAAAATTTCAATCTCTTCTTGATAGTTTCCACTGGTAAGGCACGTTGAATAATATGATAGATCATGATAGAGCATCATGAGAAAAATTGCATTTTGTTTTTTAAGTACTGCTTTATTCTTCAATGCATCATGGAGATTATTGTAGAAAGACTTGACTCTGATCACTCAGTAACTAACTTGAAACAGTTCTGTTTGGCAACTAAGAGAACAGAATGTGGGTGGGACAGAGATATTGTGCAATGACATCTGTTTCACTGAGAGTACCATTTTAGATAAATAGTTTATGGTATATACAAGCCAGTTATAATTTTTATACATTTATAGAGAGTTGTCTTTGAAAAATGAGCTATTTTTACCAAGAAAACATAGTTTGACATTATTTTATTGCCAATTTTCTCTTCTTAAGAAACCCTAGTAGCTTCTATGTGATATATTAAGATCTATACTAGTCTAAAGTTTTGCCACATTGTAGTTAATGGCAGTATTTGCATTTTAAAAGAAAGGCATTTAGCACTGTTTGTAGGTAATTCTCTGCTTTCTGAATTTTTAGCAAAGCACTGAAGGGGGGAAAGGACACACACACACAATTATAAAGTGTGATCTAATATGTATTCATTTAAGGAAAAAAGACAAGTTCCTTGCATACATGCAGAAAAAACTTGAACCTGCAGAAGGTCTGAGTTTGTTGTAGTTGTTTCAGCTGCCTGAACTGTTTTTTCAAGGCTTCTCAGTGTTGAATCCAGTACCAGTAACTCTATCGATAGAGCCTTTCTTCTCTCTATGTGGGCGAAAGATTTTCTACAACATTGTTTTGTAGTTCATAGCAACATCAGAGTTTTATTCTACAGATGTTACACAGTCGGCCAACTTGTGCAGGCACAGGTGTGTGAATATAGAGCTATGAGGGCCTGGGACCTTGCATGCCAACACGTGAAAGATAGCTGCATTGCTTTATGTACATATTTGGAGTATTTGCATCATTGTGGTTCTTCTACCAAGTTTTATTTTGATTAAAAACGTGGGTTTTCTATTACATTTTGTTTGTTTTTGTTATCTTGAAACCTTTTAAGTTACTTCTATAGTAACTTAATGTTACTCCAGTAGCAGTAACAGAGCATAACGTATGATGCTACTCAATTTATGCTTAGCATACAGCATTACTGATACAATTTGGGGTTATTACTGAAATACCTGAAGCTTGATACTTTATATAAGCAGCCGTTAATACAGTGAGGTTGATATTCTGAGTTTATTTTAGCACCCATTGGTAACTTACTGAGAAGAAAGCAGCAATTACAGTAATTTTCAGCACTAGAGACTCCTGGTGTATGGGCCTGGGTAAGAAGCAGAAAATGACAGCATGGAAATGCAGCACAGATTAAATGCTCTTAAATCATGGCCATCCACTAAGATTGATTAGACAACCTTTGCTAATTATGCTGCGGAAAGGAAGACTGAAGCTCTACACCTTTAATTAACAGCAAGGAGACAACATATCCATCAAAGTGGTTTGGCGGTTTTGTTTTTGTTTTTCTAAAGCATGTGTAACTAAAAGGAAGTCAGATAATACTTCTTAAATGCCACGCAGTTACAGCTGTGTTGGCAAGCGTTGTTCAGCGTGGTGTATTACATCATTTCTCACACAGGAAGACAGAAAAACTCCATGATTAAAGCAGGTTGTGCTAAAAACTGTACAAAATAACAAGAATATGCAGTCCCAACTCTGGAAAGTTTATAAACTCTTTTCTTTCTTTCTTGGTTATCTCAGTCTTGGTTACTTTGGTCTAGACCTACAACATGATGCAGGAGCTACAGAAGGTGTAATTTCAATCCCAAAGTCAGAACTCCTAAACTCAAAATATCTGCCCACATGCAGACAGCTAAACTCTGAAGGAGCTCTGCATTTCAGCAGGAAAATTCAAGGGCTATAGTTTTGCTCACAGACATGCTCAGAAATGCCAGACTTGAGGTGGATCAGTATGGTAGCTCTTGTCTGCCTAACCCACCAACTAGATGATTCTCTGCTTTAATACCCCTTGGGTGAGTTCTCCAAGCTTACCTCCCAGACTAAGATTTAACAAAATCCAGTGACTTTTACAATCTCTTCATGTTCTGGTGATAAGAGAGCTCAACTTTTATACAAGGAGTAGAGTGTGATTTAAGTGAGTAGCAGATGTGGGAGATTTGTGTACAATGAAATGAAAGTGTTGGGGCAAGCCATAGGTGACTTTCCTACCTCTTCTGACATGTTTTGAAGGACACTGTTGACCCCTGCCAGTGCTTTTAAAGGGAGGGTGTAAGTGCCTGTCCTCTCTGAAGTGTGGGATGTGGGTAGGGGCAGGTGCCCCAGGGCAGTATTTGCTGCAGTGATGAGGGCACTGCAGTGGGTGAGGTTTAGGACACCGCTGACTTTCGGGTGGCCTTGGCCATCCCTAGGCAACCTGCACTGCACCGCCAGGGCCAGATGCCAAAAAAACAGGTTTTATGAAATGCTTCTGTCCCTTTAATGATCTGTGCTTTTGCTATTTTTTATTAGCTGTAATTAGCATTCCACTGAGAACTGAAGCATTTTGCTTTTGTAACTGTAGAATAAAACAGTATAATGTATAGTACATTCATATGGAAGAGAGCATTGTAACAAAATGATTTAGAGTGGAAAAGCATAATGACCCGAGGTTTGCTTAATGGTAACATGTATTTGTCTGACGTTCATTGAAAGCCAGATTTTTTTAACTATTGGAATTAGGGACTTTCTGTGCAGAAATTTTTTTCAAGGACTAAACCTGAAGTAGACAGTATGCGTTCCTATTCTCTCTTGCTTCAGGTTGGACTTGTGAATTTTTTGTGAAGATGGTATAAGGCAATCCTTAGGTACAGGCAGACAAATGTACAAACCTAGTATGTGCTTTCTGGCTAATACAGATCAATAGAGTACCAGTATTTCAAAATTAAAAAGCTTCCCATGCTCCTTTCAAAAATTCAGAATCTGATTTTAGTCAGCAAAACTAAAGAAATACAGAGCCAAAGCAAATCTGAAAGTTTAAAAGGGTCAATGTGAGATGAGTGAATATAAGTGTTTTATACATGAGGTACATTATAAATGGGAGGATATATTATTGACGGATATCAAGAATCAGTGATTTATATAGTATCTAAAACAATTGGTTAACAATTGATTAAGGCATCTCTTATCTATTTAGCAACCCTTGTAGCTATTTCTAAATGAAACTTTAATATAAACAGTAGGACTTCTTAATTTCTCCATAGTCATCTACCGTGTTTTGCCTTACGGTGCAAACAGTGCAAACTGTGCACTAGTGTGGTATTACATATTCTGCAGAGCAAGGAATGACGCTTCCTTGGCTCAGATAAGACTTATTTCTATGTATTTGAGCCAGATCTTTCTTAAATATTGCTCTTGATTGTTAACTTAATGGCTGAATCCATTAATCTATGCAGCAGTAAGTGTGCTATTGGCACAGACTAGAGATTCAAATTCTTTCTTGGAACTGGCAGCCTTTTAGAGCGTACAATGGAAAGGTATGGCAAAAGTAGATAATTTTAATGAATTTATAATGCACAGAGTAGTTGTTATTCATCATAAGGTGAGATGAAGGTGGTCCTGAAAAAAGGGTGCCTGTTTTTGCGTTTTCAACCAAAAACCCCTCATTAAGTACATCCCTTTAAAATTGCCTGCTTCCTTTTCAGGACAGACTAAATACCTGATTGTACAAGATGTGCATTTCAAAATTCTGAAAATTTGGTCTGTCAGTGATAAATCCTTGTTACAAAATGCTCTCAACTCCATATTTTTTCTGTTTTAACACAGCCACAAATTACTTGAACTATTATTAATTTTGTTATAAAAGTACTGAGGTCATAATCAGGCCCCCACCACACTAGGTGCGCAGACAACGATATGAAATCACAGTTCCTGCTCGCTGTGGCTCCTCGTGGAAGAAGATAAATGTAACATAAAGTGCCTGTGAAGAAGGATATGATTCAGTATGTATAATTTTATGTATATTGATACATGCTTACCCTTCTATATAGTTAGCGTACTGTCTGCCTATTGCCAATCATCCAAGCTGTCACTGAGTTGCTGATTATTTATTCCACACATGAGTTCAGGAGACAATTTAAGGAAATAGTTTATTTCACTATATGATCTTAGCAAGTATCAACCAATACAGCATCTAATACAAGGCAGCATCTTTTGTGCAGCAGGACATAAATCAAAATTTTAAGGATAATGCTCTACTTTGATTTTTGTGAAACTAGATGAATAGGGTGGTTTGGGTTTAGTTTGGTATTGTTGTGAATTTGTGCATGTTAAATTCTTGTATTGTTATGAGCACATCACAATATCCCAGGCAAATTGAAAATCCTAAGTCAGAACAACCTTAGGAGGTACTGCTCCAAATCCAATTCCATTTGACAGGAGAAAGATTGTAGTATATTACCACATATTGCATTATTTTGCAGGCAATCTCTGTTACTTTGGGGAAATACAATCACCATTTGTGTGGCTGAGGCTGTGTGTTGGCTTGCGTGTGTTCCTCTCCGAAAATAGAAAATGAATAAACAAAACTTTTGAAAAATAGCCATTGCATTATTGGCAGTAGAGTTAAGCCATATGTCTGGGGAGGGCAATGAGAGCTTTCATGTGACTGTGTTTGTTTCTGCAGCAGGTGGAGGGTTCAGAGCTGACATTGCCTCCAAAGCAGTTTTATTTAGCTATGTAACCCCCTGCGCTGCCTGAATCAGCTGTGGCTCACTTACAGCTATTTTACTATCCCTGTATGAGACAATAGGATCAGAGCAGTTAAAAAATAATTACTGCTCAGTTATCGTATGTTGCAATATTCCATTACTATTCCACTATCTTCTGTGTCATCAAAGATGTATTCGTTTACAAAATAGCCATAAATAGCAATGAACTTGGATGACTTTTTTAAGGTGAGGTGTGTGACAATAGGCTTAAAGGCATATGTGTAATGGTATTAACAGCCCTATGAAGTGCTTAAGGGAAAAATTACATTGGTACAAAATTATTTTTTGTTGGAGGAAGGGTCATGATAACAGGGAATTTGTACTATAGCCTCCACTGACAAATTAATCAGAAATTTTTTCTCAGGAATTAATCCTGCTTTATCACTTCTTAACTGCTTGCTACCATGAGTCTTGTCTAAAGTAAATGGTATTACTGGTGACATTTATTGCATAACCAGCTAGTGTTAACTTTTCACCCCCTCCCATTGCTATTAAAACTGCTCTGGTGAATGTAGTGCACTAAGGAAAAGGCACGTCCGCTGTCAGAGCCTGCGTCTGCCAACCTTCAGGGTGTGATTTAAGACCTATAGGCTTTTGCCTGAGGGAGCGTCTGGGAGAGAGCTGAAGTTTGCTGGATTTGTAAGGATAGCAGATGTGAGCCTGAACTTTATTTGGGGTTTAATCAAATGTTAATTTTGTTGTTTAATTAATGGTGCAAGCTTTTATCGAACTGTCAAATTACAAATCAAATCCTTTCTAATTTCTACTGGATTAGTTCTGTCACAATAACCAAGTTATCATTTAGTTAAAACTTATGACTAATTTATGTTCGAGTGGGAAAAAAGAAAAGATATTGTTTTGGAAGTCCAGAAATTGCTGTGTCTGTGGGCAAGGAGAAAAAAGCTAGAAATAATTCATATTGCTAAGTTACACATTATTAAAGCAATCATCTAAAATAACTTGAAAGTATCATGTTGTCTAATAACGAATTTACATGTCTGTGTAATTTTACTGTTATTTAAGTATTCATCTTTTTCTGCCTTCTTCTTAATATTTATTATATCCATTTGCTATACTTGGTTTTTATCTAGAATGTTTCTAGGTGATGACATACCTGTTTGAATAGCATTTAATACACTGAAGGCTTCATCTTGGCTGGATGTCTAAATGCTACAGTGATGTAAATAATTATAAAAATACTCTGCAAGGTGTTGAATACCTTGAAAAATAGTTGAATTCTCCAGTTTAAAGTGAATTTTTGATACGTGTACACCCTTGGAACAGGCACGGCAAAGCTAATTTCTCTCTAAGTCACAGACACAAGACCTGAGTCTCCTCTCACTCAAACCAATGGCAGGATTCCTATGAAATTTGGTCAGAGAATAATCATGCAGTAAATTTCAGAGAAATTTTGCCTTTGGTTTTAGTGCTCGGTTTCTCAGATAAAATGGCTTTTTGCTGCCACTCAGAATCCTGCTCTGTGCCTTATAATGAAGTGATTTTGTACAATTTTGCTTGTCTCATTGTCAGAGTGACCTGGAATCATTTACCATTTATGTGTGTGTGTAGGTACATCCACACACACCCCTACCTGAAAGGTAGTGCATAGGCCATATAAAAGGCCTGTGTGATACATTGCAGATCCATAGGATAGTCATGTTCATGCTTCCTTCATTATGTCACCAGTACTCTGCCCAGTAATCCATTTCTGTAAGACTTTTTCAAACATTTACCATTTTGGAGCAGCATATTTCTCATTTTTTCCTAAATATTCTTATGCCTAAATAGAGAAATATTTCTGTGTTTTCTCCTCAAATTTTGGACTCCTTCCAAATAGTAAATCACTTCAGCCTGAGGCAGAGAATATGATGTACTGAGCTGTTGACATATTATACCTTAAGACATCATATTAGTAATTCCTGCTATCTTATACCTCTGTAGGGCTAGAAATCTGCATCACTGGAGAGGAATGATTTCTGTTTTCTTTCCAGTGAGGAAATCAGGATTTGATTCTTGCAAGGGAATGGCCCAGGGCACTATTCTTTATGACATGACATTTTATGCAGAGAAAAGGCCATTTTTTGTGCAGAGGAGAGGCCAACAGCTGGAATTACGATAACTAGGACTTGTAGACACATAGGCAAGTAACTGTGCAGTAAGTTGGAATGTGAATTTAAAATATTTCTTTCTTCACTTAGAGTATCTACCCAGGAAGCATAAGTCTTTTTAAGGATACAGGAGGAATACAAAAGAAGCCAGACACATTCAGTAATCATTTGCAACTATATCACTAATTTCAGCAAGCATTTTCATTATTTTCAATGACTTATTGAATTATTTGGAGAACATTCTTTTCTGTTGCTTGCTTGCAAGCAATTCCTTGAGGGTATTTGTTATGCAATATATATATATATATATATATATATATATATATATACATATTTAGCCTCCAAAAGCCATTCAACCTCTTATTTCCTATTAAAGGCCACAGGGAATAAACATTGATTCATAACCTCACCCAGGGACATATATAAAGAAATACAGACTCCTATCTTAAAATAACGCTAACAAGCTCAGTAACAGGCATGGACTGAATTGCAAACTCATGCTTTAGTTTTGGATTTAGGGATCTAGATGTGATTCTCTCTTTCATTTAATCTTCTTGGAAACCCATGGTTCTCAAGCCTTGTAGAATGTTTTACGGTGAGCAGTAGGAAGCTTTATTTCTGCTTGCTTGATTGGATTACTGTCTGCAAGAAAAACAGTGGCTGGCATATTGACCTCAAAATGATGTTGATACAAGGCAGGAGTTGTGGCATCTGACAGAAATCTGGTAGATACAGCAGTGATGAGGCTTGGTGAAGACTAGCAAACAGACCTGGTACTGTATGGGAAGCTCTCATTTAGTGACAAGCTATTTTTGAAGCATCAGTAAGCTTGGTAGCAGCCATTTTTGTCAAAGTTTTAAATCTTAATAGATTTTCTGTTTAAGAATTCTTCCCATCATTAACATAATTTCTTTCTGCAAAAATATGAGTGGGAAATATTGGGGCAAAAAGTGAATTGCACCTAAATAAACCTGTAGCTATAGACTTTTATAATTACAAGAAAATGGGATTTTTATGAGGGAAAGGGGATTAAGTTATTGTTATATGCTGAATATAAACTAAGTCTGATGGAGGTGAAATTAAGGCCAAAAGACAGGACATAGAGAATTATGATCTTGCTTCTTCCCTGCTCCCTCTGTGCCATTTTATAATTCCAAGCAACTGAACTGCTTTCCTTCAATATTAAATCACCCCTAACAAACAAAGCAATTACTTTGGGCTCAGAGCAAGCAAGACAGGCTTTATCAGATATTTGTGCCCTTGGATTTAAACTGGAAAAGGGCACTCAGTGCCTCACAGCCTATTCAGTTCTGTCACATGGGTAGCTTTTTGGATTATTGATAGATGTCAAAGTAATTACTATATTGTTGGTGAGCCCATAGCAGACCGATCTCTAAATGGCAACACTTAAGCTCTGGAGCTATTTTTTTCATCTTAATTTCCTGTGTCTGTTTTGAAGAGGGGGAAGAAAAAAAGAAAAAACACTCCAAAAACCAGCACTGCCTAGTTTTAAATCACAGAGTTATTGGCAGTCAAGAATGGCATTCTGGGAGATGAAGATGTGTTTTCAGAAAAAAAATACTGTTAAGGAGAGCCTGTTATTTCCTGGTTTTGTCTTTAAATTGATGCATACTAGCATTCCATAAAGTGAATCTGCAAGGTCTTTTTCTTATGTATATAGTTATTGTTTTATTACATTATAAGTTATACACTTAAGTTGTTTCTGGAATAACAACATGTAAAATAACATTCTAGTTTTGAATATGGTTTAAATTTAGTTGATCCCTTCCTGGACAAGGGATGGGCTGCTTATAGACTCTTTCTGCCTTATTTTCCAGATTAATATGATGATACTATAGATATAAAACACAAAACAACAAAATCAGGTCTGAATTCTATCTGTCAATATTACCTTGAATCCTATAAACTTTGAATAAATTACTGTTCATATTTACTATGAAAATGTAAATTTGAGACTATTATGTGAAGGTCTGTGTCTCTACTTATAGGACTGAAAAATAAGCTTCAAATGAAATCTGATATCTATTCTTACAAATGTATAGATTCTTTGGTGTGTTTTTTTTTTAGATCAATTTTCAATCCACATTATTAGAGAAAGATTAAAGTTTCTTCTACGTGTGTACCTGAACAGACAGTGGCAAACAAGATTGCTCATTACTACTAGGATACAGAAATGAGCATCAGACCTTGTGTGCTAATACTTCCCCATGTACAGCCATTCAGAGTTGTTCTTCTGTAGCCCTCATGTAGTAGAAACATACCTCCTCACTGTGTCTTTTCTCAAAGACTTGATCTTTAGAAACCACTGCCCACCTTCATCATTTTTCGGCGTTCCTACTATGTCTGTCCTTTTAACAAGAAGACTGCTATGGGTAACTTCAGTTAATTACTTTCTGAAATGTAGGAATAGCTACGGCTCTACGTGATTACAGATATAATGATGAATTCCTGTGCTGGCCCGTTTTTATGGATTGTACAGTAGAAGAGAAATCTCCTCTATCAATAGCCTGATCTGTCTGTGGAAAAATGATGTGCAAAAGTAAAAAGGCAGACTAACTACTGTTCAGTTTTAATTGATCCACATTCAAAATTACCAACAGGAAGATCAAGACATCTGACAATTGCGGGATCCAACTCATGGGCCCAGATTTCATCCTGCTTGTCTGTGCTGCCTGACCTACAAGTATAGTCTCATCAGGCCACTTCTGTGACCAGTGCACTATTTGGGCATTTTTAAAGGATGACTTACATCTTAATTATGAAGATTAATTATCTACTGGCCTGAATTTAGGCAAAATTAATCTGGGCTGTCACCTATAGCAATTGGTTAAAGGCTGAAGAGCCAGCTCGTGTGCTTTTATTACAGTAACCTGCATAGGTCTTAAGGTTTCATCTTCTTTAACACCTGATATTGCATCAGTTTGTGACGAGCACGGTAGCCTGATGTGAGTTTGCACAGGGTCGCCTTTGAGACTGGGTGATGAAAACTTACTGCTTTTCTCTGCCACTATATTAAAATGCTTATTTAGTTGTTAAACAGGTCTGTGAACATTTTATTTGCTCTCTTGGTAATCCGGTGAGTGTATAGATAGCACATTTGGTCCCAAAGAGCTGCATGTTGCAAATAAGCTATTAAGCGAGCCTCACTGTTATATATAGAAAAGTCAGACACACTGCAGCCACAGAGACTGTTAACATATATGATTCATAGCAGATTTGTCTGGGTCATATTTTGATAAGCTGAGGTATAATTTTTATTTTAGAGAATTACAGTATTGGCTGGTTCAAGTGTTTGATGCTTTTCATTAGCTTTTAATGCAGATGACTGAGAATGTACAATGAATGAATGAAGTTGTATACAGCTCTTAAAATAACAAGGAAACCCTTGTTAGCAGGATTCTGCAACTGCAGCCTATGAAGTAAAAAAAAAGAAATGGTTAATTATGAAAATTCAGATTACATTGTTCTTGCTCCATCTGCCTTTCATTGCTTTTGGAAGTTTGTTCTCCACAATTAATTGCTAATTGTTGTTTTCAGATACTTTGTAATACAGTGAAGGGAGTAGAGCCTGCCATGAAGAAGCATGTGTGCAAGCAGTCCTTAACAAAAGGAAATCAGGTTGCAGTTGTGGCTTATTCAGACTTGTTACTTGAGTCTGGGGAAGTTGTTTTATTCACTCTGTCTCAGAACCCTTCAGATCTGTAAAACAGTGTTCCTGCCATATTCGTACATCGGGAAAAAAAAGCAAATGTCCTTAGATGTAGCACCAATTAAGATCATCAGTGTGAACGTCCACGTTTAGCAACAAGACAGCATTTCACCCATGAAATGTACAGCATCATCTATTTGTTCCTATTGCAATGTTCTGACCACCCCCCTTTTTTTGACATCATCACTGTATTGTCAAGATAGCAGTAACAGTGCTGTCTTGTATCAGTACAAGGATATAAGAGTGAGGCATAAGGATAGGAAATAGGTAATGGGTATACATGTACATTAGAAAGGCAAAATTCCTGCTCTTACGTCAAGAACTTGATGCCATACCTCATTCTTATGCATGTACTATTTCACATTAACCACTGATTTTTGTACTGTACATAACACTGTACAGAACACTTCATTTGTCATGCAAACCTAAAACTTACAGTCTGCCCTTTGCTAGGGCACCCAGGTGAGACATGATTATGGTCATCTTGAGTGTGGGGGACAGGGACTGGCAAAGGCCAACCTCAGTTGGAGCTACCTGTCCTCTTCTAGGTCCATCACTGTTTGCAATCTGCTCACCAGGCCTCTGACCGCAAAAGAAGAATAAGGAAAACCAGCAGGTTTGGGGCAAAGAACTGTGACTTGCCCATTTTCCTGATATCTTGACATTTCCATTCTGATGTGTTCTCTTTGCCAGCAGCTGTCAGTGGTTTAGATTGTTGTCACCATTTCCCAAAGCATTGGCCAAGAAACCCTTTCTGGCAGCCCATGAAAGACCACATAACAAATTGCTTCCTGACACCAAGAGCCAGGGGAGAACATGTTCTTTCCACTCTGAACACCAGCCAGGGATCACACATTGCAGAGAGCGGGACAGCTGCATGGGTCTGGCTTTCTGCTTGCAATAGGTGGATATCACCATCGTTGGTTTTGATGGGTTTCAGATAGGTTCAGTATGTAAGAACTACTGTCTTATCCCGACATACTCTGCGGAAAAATTGATGATGATTTCAGAGTTGTTTGGCACTGAGCAGTGTCAAAAGAAAAGCAGGACTTTCTGACTTGATGTTGTCCTGTACCTTGCTGACTTTTCATATCAGAAGGGACCTATATTGCCCTATATTAATGCCCTAACAATGAGGCCTCTGCTGGAAATGTAGTTTTTCTAGGCTTGAGAAGAACCATGGGCAACACTCCTAGCATAAGAAGCTTACTTAGGTATGTGAAACTATATGGGATGAATATGAAACTCAGTGTTCAGCAGAACTGCCCATTTCTGTAAGTGTTCTCATTTACACTGGCGTTTTAAAATTATTTAAGTAAAAATTAAATAAAACAGTGTGATATTAAGCAGCCTGCAGACAAATTAGTCTTTCTGAATTAAAAATAACTTGAGAGTGATATATTCTTTCTCAGATAAATCCTATAAATTTATAGACATCGTTTTTGAGGAGGCTGGTTTTAGTCCATAATTTGTAGACCTTTACCTGAACAGTTAGAATTTTTCTGAGTAAAATTTAAAAAATCAGAGAAAGAAGTAGAAACTATTAGTTTCTTTAAGTATGTGTATTTTTTGCACCTGTTAAAATATTGCCTGGTTGCAACTGACAGATGTATCTGTGTTTATGCATTTTATTTTTGGCAAAATACAGGACCATTCTCTGTGACAAGTACTGCTGTTTTATTCACTGTACATCCAAAATATGGTACTAGCATAGACAAAGTCATATGTTGAGAGAGTGAATTTAATCCATGCTAAACGTGTAATAACATAAATGGAATAAATTTCAAATGTGTGTGGTAATTGCCAGCAGTGTTCCCCTGGGCCTGTGGTAGCATTTCTGTTGATGCCATATTAGTTCCTTTTGGGTATTGTATATCCATGGAAACATAGTACCTTTAGAGTGTAATTTAGGAGGAAAAAAAAAGATTGGATGCAACAGTGAAAAATTAGGCTTCCTTATCAGCAGAAGCAGGCATGTTTCTGATTTTTTCCAATGATTTTCTTTAATAAGGTTGCCAGCATCTCCGCTGTAGCACTTATGTAGATGATGATACACTTGCCAAAATAAGTAAGCTTATTATGAACTTAAACTTATTTAAACTTGTAAATGCAATTGAAAATCATTAGCAAGTCTAAATTACTATTTTAAATTACTATTTTAACAATTTATGGGATTAATCATGTGACACCTATCAGTAGATCCAAAGTTAGTAGCCACAGAAATGAGAAATAGCTTAATATTTTTAAATGTATGTATCCAGAATTGTCTAGGTCGTTGGAAGGTGCCTTGTGTCCAGTTAGTCACTTGTGATGATGGTGGAACAGACTTTGTTCCTCTTCTCTCAAAAAGACTAGGAGACCTGCGATTTATATTTCTGCTTTGGTTGTAAAAAGAACAGCTGAGGACCATAAAGAGAGAGGTTCATATATCAGCTTTCATTGTCATATTCATATTAATACACAGTGATTTAATGATAAATTTGTAGATGCATTTTAATTGGATCCAAGATTTAACTTTGGTGTGCTGGATCTCTCTCAGGATAACTGAGAAAAATATATATTTGCAGTATGCCTCAGGCATTTTCTGTCTGTGAAATGACAGCAGAGGGTTTCTGCTTACCAAAGAGAAGAAATCAGCATAGCCAAATGTGTGTGTATTCCTGCTGTGATGTGTTCCCATTACAGAAGCATGCTAGTACTTGAACAGAGAGAGCCATAAATAACAGAATAACAGTCCCTTCCCTTTTCTTGTATGTGCATATTTAAATTTAAAAAGAGCGTCTGCTTCCCAGAGGACAGCTCCTCTAGAAGAATTTGTTACAGTTGGGGAGAATAAAACAAAGATGCCCTGAATAAATGCAATGCTACACTAGTAACAGGACTGCCAGTTCTTCCCTGATTAAGAAGTTTTCTCGTGTATCAGGAGAATGAAATCAGAGAGACAATGTGTAATAGTGCCATCTGGTGACCTTCTTTCAGAACATGGAGTAAAAATATGTGATTCACCATAAGCATTTAATTTAGAAACACAAAATGCTTTTAAACCTTGTATTTAATGTCTAAGATCCAAACTTCCTCTAAGTTTAGGGATATTAAAACAGAATATCGTTTCAGCCTGTTAGTGATAACAACTTTGGGTGTGCTGTTACAGTGCCAATATAAAACTCTCGAGGTGCTTTGTTCTCTAAAGATTCTGAGTTTGAAAAATAGATAGGACAATCTTTACGTATCCCAAAAGACATATACCACTTCCCACTTCAGATAAGAATTGCAGTACCCAGACTGTTTGGGGATGAAATTAGAACCCCGCTGTTTATCAAAATGCGGTGTCTCCAGCAGGTGGGATGACACCTCTGTAAGGTGCAGCGTTGACAGCTCACTCGCGTTGACCGGAGCTGCTCTCATCACGGGGCGAGAGCCCCAGGAGCAGCAGGTTCCCAGCACTGCCGAAAGCCGCGCTGTGCCGAGGCCCAGCACTCACCTGGCACTCCGTCACCTGCCCAGTCCTGAGCTGGTGGGGATTACGCTCCTGCTCAGCTTCTCACCTGTGAAGGGCAGCAATAAAATACAAATACAGGTTCCTAAGTTGGAAGGAGAAGGGTTTGAAAGTCTGTCTTTGTGGCCAGTCTGGGTGTTCAAATGAAAAACCAGACACCTGATAATCGTCTCAACCACTGTTGAGATAATTAAAGATCTTAAGCATGAGGGTCCATTGCTGGCTCCTGTTCAGCTTGTCCACCAGGACCCCCAGGTCCCTCTCTGCAGAGCTGTCAGGTGCAGGGCTTGACACTTGCCTTTGCTGAACTTCAGGAGGCGCCTCTCTGCCCATTTCTCTGAGAAATGTGCATTTAGATGCACAAACATTTGGTATGCTCTTCTAGACATGAACAGAGCTTACTCTGCGTGCAGCAGTTCAAATGAATCTCTGTAAGAACCAGAGCCAGTCCTACAGATGGGTGCAGATGGACTGCATCTTCAGGCACTCACAAATATCCTGTGCCTTGCTCTGTTTGAACTGCTCCAACCATTTCCATTTTACATACTCCAGTGATGCTTTCCTTTAAAATATGGTACTCATTTTTTTACAAATCTTACAACTCATCTTCCATCTTGCACCAGGGCTATCTTAGATGATGAATACCAGTAAGACTATAAACTATTTTCAAAGTATTAATTTTGGAAACACAGTATTGATCCACAACTCAAACCCAGTGTGATACCACCTTGGACATCTGGAATGGTAAAAAGGCAATTTTTTTCTATGGGCCAGTTCAAGAATTCATCCTCTTTTCTGAGGTTGCAAAATATCAGTATGTTAGATCATTACTGGAGACTTTGGATCTGATCATTAATTTTCTGTGAGCTATCTGAGATCACCATTAATTTTATACAGACCCTCTTTCTGTTGGTAGGGACTGGTTAAAGAACTGTCTTTTTTTTTTTTCATTCATCAAGTGGAAAGAATGTTGGAAATGAAATTACACTAAGCCACATGTACAGTGCTTGAATCAAGGTAGCTTGTTGTGTATCAGCCAAAATTCTTCTTAGTAATTTCAAAGAATCCATTTTTTTCCATAAATCCAGCCTTTTCCATAAGAATAGGTAATGTGTGTTTGCTTGCTCTGTATTATGTCTTATAGGTGCACTTGTCCAAGATGAATGTTTTAGATTTTGCAGATGAAATTCACTCTAATGTATTTCAGCTTGAATAACTGTTCAGAAAGAGAAACCTTGTTCTGTGCAGTGCTAGGTGTGAGGTAATTACATATGGAGTTGCTTTAACATTGTTCTTCAGAAGTCCCAGACACCTATTTAGGATACCTTAGTGAAAACACAAAAAAATGAGCATATAGAGAGGAAGTGAAAGAGCCCATTTACTGATGTCCTTGAAGAGTCTGATGTAAGGCAAAAGAGAACAAAGTCTCCCGGTGCAGGTGGAATGAGAGCGAGTGGGGAGTGGGGCATTTCTGTTACGACTTCAGAACAAAAGTGCATCACTTCCTCCCAGCACAGTGGAGCAGGTCCTTCAGCCCAGTTTGGCAGCTGTGCCCGGAGCAGCCCCACAGCTTGGCTGGCGGACTCTGGAGGAGTTTGCAGCAGTGCAGGGCTGCCAGAAGCAATTCAGTCTGGGAAAGCAGCAAGCAAGGTGTCCTTATGGAGGAGTCCTCTGGACAGTGGGTGTACATTATAGAAACCTTTAAGTCTCTCTGATTTGAGTTGGTGCATAACCTTGGTGTGAAGTGTCCCTAAGTTTATGATGATAGGAGAGTAACTGGGGGGGGGAAAGCTTTTACATTTGATTATTTAAATCATTAGATATAATCCATATTGTACTATTAGGCACATACGTCTACAACCAGGCAATCTAATACTGACATTTTTGAAATTTTCCATCAAAACGAACTGTTCAATTGCTTTAAATTACTGTTATGAGCCAGCAACACTAATTTTTCACAATGGAAGCCAAATATCTGCTCTATGAGCACCCTCAAAAGTGTTAGCGAGGAATATCTGAATGGATCTGTTCATCAGAGGAGTGATGTCTCATTGAGAACTAGGACATCCGAGCAATTCTCAGAGTGATGCTGAAACCCATCTTTTTTAGCTCCTCTTTGTTCACTAGTCCAGCAAGACTCTTTACATACGGCAGCACAAGAAGTCTTCAAGAAAATGACTAAGGTTACTGATATGGGATTGAACTCTGACAGGAAGCCTTTAGCTAGCCTATATCTGGCAACCATGATGACTATGTAGGATATGGCCTTCTCCCTAATGCATGGCAGGTATTATGATAGCATGGCTGTAAAGCCTTAGAGCAGACTGAATTTCAGTTATTTCAAGAAGTTGGTGTATGCCTTCAGTATCCAACTCACAGAATCACAAACATTTCCATTCCCCAGCAGAAAGCATGTTGGTACATCAGCAGGAGTAGAAATGGATAAAATAACTGAATTGTAAAAATTCTAAATGAGATACTGCCAAATGCATTGTAAATAATCCAAAGAGGAGGGAGAGGGAGTAGAAAAATTAGCTGGCAGACAGTATAGCAGCACACCTTTCTATCTACTATGCATTGATGATAGAAGAATGTCCTAAATCTTTATAAAAATAGGAGCTACGAATTAAAGGAGGGAAAAGTTAAACAGGATGAATTGCTACCATCAAGCAAAAAGGGCTATTTGCAGCTTTTAATGCATTGCATAGAAATAGGAAGAAACAGGTCCTGTGGGCTGTGGCTTAACTGAAATGGATATATACAACAGTCTACTTATTTCAGGTTTTTCTACTCTTTGCTTTGTGCCCAGCTACTAAACATAGAAGTATTTATAATAAATCCTCTTAAGATACACCAATGCTTGCATTTGCTCAGGAATCACAGCATGCTCTCTCACCGTGAGGACTTGGTGCAGAGGACTGTGGAAGCTCTGGTTTGCTACATGGCTGTTGCTCCAATTATACAGGGCACTGTAGTGGCTTTAGTTATGTGCAGGAGCCGCTATGGCATTGCAGTAACCTCTGCGTTCAGTAATCGAGGGTCAGTTTCTAAAGCAGTTGTCTCAATCAAGTATGGTTGGATTTGCATTGTTCTTGTGAGGAGATTTATCTGTGTAGGAGTCCTCACTGAATGGCAATTAACCAGGCATGCTGCATAAATTTTGGTGGCACTAAGTAGAAGCGTGTGGGGTTGTTATTCAACGACAGCAGCAGGCACTTGCCTGTTCCACCATTTGCTGTCGTAATACGGCCTGCGAAGCAAGGACACCTTGTGATGAGGCATACTTGCTGTATGATGAGACCAGTCCCTTCCACTTCTGCTGCTTATACAGCCAAAGCTGATTGCTTCATGCTGACAGAAAAGGGAGAGTCATACAATTAAAGTGAATCATTCTTGCCCATAAGCACTGTGTGTCCGAGGATGCTTTGGCATTTTGTCTTTGTGTCTCACTGTAAGACACATGTAAAGGACAATGGCAATGGTGAGCTAAGACTAAATAATACAAAAATATTTGGGGAAAATGCAGTCTTGGAGAAAACTTAAATATTGCTGTGCTATATGTTTATTTCTTCTTTCATGGAAGCATTCAGACTATCTTTGAAGAACGTTCTTATAAATCTGACTATTTGATAGTCCTCTGAGTGGAGGATAATCTTTCTTTCCTCTCATGGGCAGAAAGTGGTCTTTGATCCTGTATACAGACAGATGATAAGAAACCAGAGAAATTCAAAGCAATACTAGAAAACTTTCCATTTGTGACCCTATCAGTCCCTCCTAGACTTTAATCTCCTTAGGTTCTTATAGGAGGCTATTAAGACCTGTATATGATAGCTCGAGCACAGAATGAAGAGAAATACAATAGCAAAGCTGATTTTGTTTTTAAAGGTCTATACGGAATCCTCCTCTCTGGGTACAAGAAAGCAGTTTTCCACAGAGAATGTATTTGAATCCTGAAATCCAGAGTGAATAAACAACCAAGGCATGGAGCCCCTGCACTTCCTCAGAATAGTATTCTGCAGTACACAAGGTAATAAATGAAGCAAGGCTTCTTCCACATATTAACAAAATAAAAGGTTTCTCAGGATGCCAGTTTATGCTCGGAAGCTTGGAGGGTTAGGGTTTGCAGGAGCTGACCTGAAGAACAGGTCGGTAAGGCTGAGTGTTTGGAGAAACAAGGCCAGACAAGGGGCTGGAACCTCTGAGCTTAAGTGAGCAATACTGCAAAATTGTTGTGGAAACAACCCAGACAAATTATATTCTATACCTCCTTTTGAACAAGGAAGAAATAGATTAAACCTATTTCTGATTCAGAGAGACTTTTCTGAGCAACAGCTTTTACCTAGGGCAATGTAGTTCTACAGTGCCTTTGCTCAGAGCTCTGTCTGGGGACTCGAGCTAGCCCCAGATGTTCTTCCACATCCTCACATTAATCCTCACATCATCTTATTCTGTGCAGAAATGGTGAAATAACAGTGAAGAAAGGTAGTTTTAAATAAGCTAGCCACCAGCTTTAATGCTTCTTCTGTCACATTAAAAGCTTAGAAAGCTTAGTTTTAAGTGAGTATCTGCATGACAGCTAGAATTTTAGATCTGAATTGTTTTATTAACCAGCAGGTATCCATATACCTCCTGGATTCCTGCTCATTAGCAGAATATTTCAGTGCTCTGAAGAAAGAGAAAATCACATTTCACAGAATGTTCAATTCTGAGCAGGTCAGCAGGTCCTGCTGATTCAAATTAAAGCTGTCTTTTAACAGACATGGCCATGCCTTTCGGTAGAAACACCATTTCTTCCAGCCTTCCAGCAGGAAGACAATAAAGGCAAGGAAAGCAGAAATACCTGATTCAGTATCATTTTATTCCTTTCCTACTTTAGCCAGTGTTTTTGATCTTACATGGACTTTGCATTCAGCAGTGCTCTTATGTAAACTGTTATACCCCATTCAGTTGAATGGAGCTAGGTTGCACAACTTACAGCTGCATTTTCAGGCAGTCTGAATACTCAGAATGACAGTGTTGTGTCAGTTTAGCTTGAAATGAAATTGTTGCCATCATAAGGAGTAGTTATTGGCTTTTAAATGAAAGTCTAGTTTTGACAGAACTGTTTAAAGGCAAGGGTGATTCTTTGACGAAATCCACTAGCTGTTGAAATACTCCTGAGTTTCTCAGTAGAAACAATGACATTTTTAATTATTGCATTACTTCATTACAGTTGAAATCCTCAGTGTTTCTCATCTCATTTGGGTACTGTATTGATTTTTATTATCATATATTCTGAGCTATCAGTCAACAAGAGCATTTGTGATTCCTTTATATTCGTGGATTGATGTTTCTGACAACTCTAATATCATTCGGTCATTCTTAGTAAAGTGACATGAGCCAAGAGTCAGTTGTTGAATGACAGTGAGTGTTGTTAGCAGAGTTATGTAGGTAGAGATGGCTGCATCCTACCAGATTGGATTTAGGTGCCTACGTCTCAAATTTTGGTGATTTTGAAAATGTTTGCTCAGTTGCCATCTAATCTTGGAAGGACCTAACACCAATTCTGTTAAACTGTGGATCTGCATGTGTGTGTAACTGCTTTGTGTTGACATTGAGCTAGTTGCTCAGCTGTTGAACATACATCAGCCTGGACGTGATGCAGAAATTCAGCATTCCTCTGATGTAGTGCCTTAGGCATCTCCATGTGGGAGGTACTTGTGGGACAGCCAACACACACGCCGCAGGACTGGGCTCCTCACAAAATGAAATACTGTAGAGATTTCCAAGATCTGGCTGGGTGCAGCCCTGAGCACCCTGGTCTGAATTCAGTGTCAATCTTTCTCTGAGCAGGAGCTCGGACTAGAGACCTCGCTAGGTCTCTTCCAGCCTGAATGGCTCTGTGATTTAGTAGCAACTTTGCAATTCAGCTTCCTCAGCAAGGAAGTTGGAGATCTAACTTCAGTTCAACCTATGTGAGATCAAAACAGTCTTGCCTCCTGGGAGACTATTGCAACCATTAGGCTGTAGGCTCTGCTTCTTCTGGGGAAGCTTTGCCTTTGTTTGCCAGCCCAGGGATGGCGCAAGGGGCAGTGTGACTCTGGACTAACAGCTGGGACCCCCCTGCCTCTTGAAGGGGGCCCAAAATGACAGATTTTTATGGACTTTAAAAAAAAAAATTAAATGCTTCTTTTTCTTGGAATTGATTTGCTCTGCTTCTGGGCAGGCAAGAGTCAGAGAGGGGCAGAACCAGTGACATAAACAGAAGTCCAAGGGGCTACAAGCATGGTTTTCCTGGGACCTTCAACAGCAGTGGTGGTCATATGGTGGCTCTAAGCCACATGACACTTTGAAGTGGCTTGCCAGACCACTGCGTGGGAACTTTTACACTGAGGTGTTGTGTGAAAACTGGGCAGCAGCAGTATAAGTTGCATTTTAAAAGCAACGAGTGATCCCCACTTGGTTATCTCAGAGGATGTGCTGACTTTCAGGAGCAAGCTGTGAGCTGGTGCATCCAAGCAACCAGGAGTACCTGCCTCCCACCCAGAGTGAGGTACTGAGCCCAGACCCCTCTATGGCCCATCGCCAACCTCACTACCTCCTATGATCTGTTTCGGGCAGGTCCCTCCTCAATGTCCCAGGCTGAGAGGGATCCCATTTTGTGGCACTTGTTTCATGCACTAAATGTGAAGCCTAAGAGTCTCATGTAAGAATTCAACTCCAGGTTTAGGTACAAACAATTTATTCAGTCAGCCCTGAAGACTTTTGCTGCAGTTATCCCCAAATCTTTCTGCGGATCTATGCACTCTCTATTGTATCTCTGCTCAGCATATATTGGAATACAACTTCTCTGCTATGCAAACAAAGTCTTGCTAAACAAGAAGTATTGATGTGATGGCAAGGACAGAGGTAGAAATAGGAGTTACTGAGGGTAACATTACTTTCTAATTGCTTCCTGGGGCTGAAGAGCCTGCAGAAGAGCCAAATTAACACTTTTTTTCTTATTCGTTGTTAGTTTCAAATAGCTCACAATGCTATTTTCTGCTAAACAGCTGCTGGGAAATTAGTTCAATGCAGGTTATTTGGGATTAATATTCCTGTTCCAAGATAAGAACAAGATGACATGTTTAACTTCAGAAGTTCTTGTCTCACTGCTGGGCTTTTTTTGTAACTGAGGATTTTCCAAGCTACCAGCAGAATTACCTGCATATCTATGAGTAATTTCTGTATGTCCAAACTATAAGCAGAATTATTTGTGAGAGAGGGGAAAAGCTGTGCTTATTGTTTATTATTATAATCTATCTGTTTTATATTGTGTTTATTTTATTAACTTAGTCTTTAAGTTGCCACCTGTAATTCAGTAGCTCAAAATTGCAAATGCAAAAGGTTTTCAGTTATTTAATCTTAATTTTATCTACAGCAAGTTGCAGGTGTAAAGTAAAATGATTGCTCTTGCAAGATAAAATCATTTTGCAATATTAAGTAATAGAGAATGCTTCGTGTGCATTCAGTGACTGTAACAGTTTTATACAAGTAATGAATTTGGCCCTGCTATTGAAGCACTTGCCATAAAATAGTCTTCTCTTAATAAGATTACAATCGATTATACTAGACAACAGGCTGCAGCAACACAACTCATTAGAGCTTGACTTCTTCTTTTATAAACAACATTCTTAATGAAGTATTTTAATATCATTAGAGAAAACTGTTTCTAAATGAGTCAACTGCCCACATTGTGCAAGCTATTTAATTTTTGAAAATGAATTTATGATTTTTTAGATTAAGTGTTCTTTGGGCCCTGTTTACCAAGGGGATTAGCTTAAAAAGAATTAAAATTTATAAGATGACTTAAAAATGAGAATACAGCAGACTGGTAATAATCCACATATTGCTAATCCACACAAAAATTGGCAGTATCTTTCCTCGTCTCAGGAAAGACTTAATAGCAGATTCCTGTAGCCAGGATTCATAAGCCATTATTTTTTACAATGCCCGTTATGCACAGTTAGTGCTTTCTGAGATGTTATCATGAATAATTAACATTCTGCTGCAGTTGTCAAGTGGGCAAAGAACATTTTGAAATGCTTTATTCCTCTGACTGCATGCTTTTAACTTACCTAGCAGTGATGTCAAGCAAATAATCTCTCTGCAGCTGCTCAAGTCACCTTGGCAAAGGAAGTGGTACCGTCCCAAAAGGATGGGGCTGCCTGAGCAGCTCCTTGTGCCAGCAATCTCCCCAGGACCCCAGTGCACCTGCAGGATGAAGCTGACTGCCATTCCCTGTGGAGCTCCATTAGCGGCTCTGCTGGTGCATGGATTCACTTTTTCTTCCAGAAATGTGATGTACTGCTTTTGCCAACAAGCCGGAATAATTTTTGAGTATCTACATGAGAGGATTTCTCTCCTTTCTGCTCACTTTGTATGACTTTTTAGCACCCAGGCTAAGGGTTCATGCTGAGGATTACTTGAAGCCTTAGGCTTCAAAGCCAAATAGTGGTGCCATTCATGTAAAAACACAGGACTGGAAATGCTTTCCTATGTCACTAAGTTGGGCCTGCACAGTGGCAGGTAGTGCTTAGATGTGATCATATTTTTAACTCAACTCATGCTTTCCTACATTCAGATTTATCAACATGCAACTGTTTTCATTAATGCAATTTATATCCCTTTTGTGAAATAACACTAATGAAAAATTTGTTCCAGTGATGCAGCCTCTAATGGTTTTTGTGGAAAAATAGTTATAAGAGGCTGCTACAGATGTTCTGAGTCAGCAAAATAGCTCCTTGCCCTATCCCATGGAAAGCCCTAGAGGAAGGGAGCAGGCATGATCAGAAAGCTGCTAGTGGCTAAATGGTGCCACACAACTAAATATGGTTGTACCTGAAGCCCATTGTAAAATTCAGGAAATGTAAACTTGAAATCTCTTTCCCCCAGTTCTTGAAGAAGAAGAGAAGATACCCTAAGTCATTATTTTTGTAAAGAAATTTCCATGGGCCTAGATTTCAGCCTTGGGATTTTAATTCCTTCCTTCCCCTTTTTCCAGAGACAGAAATACTCAGTATTATGAAGAGGCTCTCCTGTCTTTTTCCAACTCTAGTAGCTTTGGTACATGGCTTGTTGGATTTCTGAAAGGTGAGAATCAAGGTCACTGTTTTTTCAAGGTCCATGTCTCTGTCTCAGCTAAAATTTTCTTTAATTTAGCATATCACCATGTCACATTATCACATAGCAAAACTAACTTTGGCAGAAGAATCAGGTCAGAAACCATGGAAGAAGTAAATTGATTATGCCTCTTTCCCAAGGTGATACATGTAAATTATAAAAGATATAGCTGCTATTCTTGCTTAAAGTAATTTTCAACCAAAGAATAAAAAGAAATGAGTAATCTTTTGAAATTACTCCACAGGAATGTTTCAAATCATCATTTTACTGTGAACAAATGAGTAGATTCCAGCATCAGAGAACCTATTGCATTAGCAAGTGGCTTCCTTTACTGAAAAACAAGCCAAATGAATTGGAAGAAAAGGGACAAGCATTGATCCACAGTGAAGCCTTGCATCACCTAACCTCAGAAATTCAGGGGCTGAACTTTTGCTCCTTTGGGGAGGGAGGAGAGGGGCAAAGAGAGAAAAAAAGGAAAATTTTAGTTATAGTTAAAGATTTTTCCGTTAAAACTTCACCTAATTTCTTTCTGAGAGATAAAACCTAAGAAAACTGTCTCTGAAGACCCGGACTGGGGCAAACAGCAGAGAAAAACATATAGCCAATGAAGAAAGGAATTTTCTCTTCTGTAATTTAATATTGCATGCTCAGTTCTTCCCAAGGCTACATCTGCTCGAACTTTCACTGATGCTATTTCTAAAGGTTTAAAATTCTCCCTTCTCAGAAGCTTGACGGGAAATTGAATGAGGTTTTGGGGGAGATAGGAAGGTTTTTAAATCAGTTTCCTGGCCTGCCGACATCTTAAATCTTATGTACCCTTGGATTAGAGTACATAAAGGACTGTGGAGGAGTTTAAGATGTCTGAGCCCAGGGCAAAGTTACAAAGTACAATGGGTTTAAGGTGTCCTTAGTCACCCAGACTCCTTAAGGAACCCGCATTATAAGTTTTAAGTGTCATTTGGTTTCCACAGCTTGATGCTTGCCAGACCGCAGCGGTATGTCTCAGAGTGGTGTATTGAAAGCAACTTTTGCTTTGAAATGGCAAATCCAGGCTTTTGGGGGGTTGTGAGTTTTTTCTTTGTTTAATGAAGAGGGTGTTGGAAAAATTATAACTTTTTTTTTTAATCCTGTTTTAAGATACAGTTTGACCCAGATCTAAGCACCGTATGTTCATGGGGAGGTCCTTAAATACTTCAGCATTACTGGATTTTTTTTTTTTTACAAAATTAGAATTAACTAAGATTAACTCATTTGGACAAAGTGGGATTTTTGGGGAGGTTTTGTTACCTCTTTTCAAAACCATGGACAGCAGCTATGTGTGGGAAGGGGGGGAAGAGGTGCGGTTACATCAGACTTCTGGGAAGGGTTTTTGGGGGACTTTGGGGGACTTTAGGGAAGGATTACCTAAATATTCTCATGTGCAAATACAGGTATTCAAGGCAGCATCCTTCCTGTTGTTAAAATGAAATGTTTTATTTTTGATTTGTATTTGAGGTAATTATTTTACTTCAGTATAGTCATTTTGCATCCAAACCAATAGCTGCATAAAGTATTACAGGCACTAAATCCCTTTGTACAATCCAAATTAAATAGTAGCAAATTAAATCAATGGCTTTAGATGAAAACATTAAAGTAATATTTATTCTGACTTTCTGCCTTATCACAACTTTTAGTTCTGCCTCCTGGAATTTTTTCACAGAGTGTATAAAATGGATTTATTATGTGAACGCAAGAATTCAGTACTATTTTGTCAAACTATAATTTTTAAATCAAGCAGATTTCTCTTATAATTTCCCATGTGATTTTGTAATATTTCATTAATATAGCTAAGTATTTTAAGGGGCATAGGCTCTGATAAATTAAATAGTCTCTTATATTTACATATTTGACTCAATCAGCCACATGATTTCCAGGGGAACTAATGCTGGGAACTTGGGAGTATTTTGCTCTTAGTTCTGTTTTAAGTGTTATTATAGCACAGTACAGTGGATCTCTTACAAAGGCTAGGAGGGAGGATTCAAAAGGCAGTGATTTAAAAATAATCCTTTCTTCAGTCCTTGAAGGTAATTGCTATATCCCATGGCTTAAGCATGAAATACTCCATCTGGGAACAACTAGAAAAAGTAAGAATTTTATATGGTGATTAAGTAGGATACAAGCTTGAATTAGTGGGGATTGTCACTTCAGATGCAGTTCTAGTTCACTTCTAATAATTCTGAATGTAGTGAAAACATGCTTCAGGGCAGAGGTGTTTGCTTCAAAAAATTTTATTTAGTGTATACAGAGAAGGCAATAATATGAACCTTCTTGCTATTCCATCCTGAAAATAAATAGCTTTCCCAAAGTAAATATGTATGTGCCATTGAAGTGCAAAAATTTGCTCATTTTCTTTAGCTGAGATTTATTTTTGTAGTTTTTGGAGGTTCTTTTGTGTAAAAACTTCCAAAGCATCCCTTCTGCCCAAAGTTCCTTCTTGGGGAACTCTTTAGCCCAGATATTTGACCATCTCTGCCCAGAATAATACCACTTTTTAAATGGAGAGCAGATGATGACATCCTGTTCTGCAGTGACTTAGCAGAAATCTATCAGCAAATACTGACGGGGTGGATCAGCAGAAAAGTGTTGTCACCTATTGAACCCTAGTGGTTAGAAGGCAATCCAGAAAAAATTGCAGATTTTGCTTGCTAAAATAAAATGACTAAATATATTAAAATAAAACAAATTCTACTTCCTTATGAAGTGGAATATTTTCAGGATGCATGCCTCTCTCGGTGTGTGTGTGTGTATGTATGTGTTTGTTGAATTTACTGCCATAAAAGTCATTGGTCTCCATTTTATAATGGAGAATTTGGCTAGGTTTACATAATCATTGAATGGATGTGATGTTCTTTTGAAAATCTTATAAAAATTAGAAAGTCCTTCGAGATTTTCATCAGGGTATGCTGCAAATACTCACTGGAAAACCTAACCATATGGCTCTGGGATGGACTACCTGTGTCTTGTTGCCTGCAATCACATTATCCTGTCCTTCAAATAAACTGGTCAAAACAGGATAAAAGGATGTAGAAGTTTTGGGGTCAAAACTGGTACTCAGAATTTCGCCATTGCCATATATGAAGATCCTTCTCATTTCTAGCCTAATTTTTTCCATGGTCAGTTTATATCTGTTTAAAAATGCCTTTGTGTCCCCCCTCTGCCATTTTCCTACATAGATGAGTAAAGCTCTGTAGTCTCCTCTCATCTCTGCTACTCCTGTACGTCCTTTGCAGCACCTGTGCTAGTCGAACATGTCCTTCCCCTCGCATGTCACCAGAGCTGCCCACCATCTTGCAGATGAGCCTCTGACAGTGCCTTTTGAAGTAATTCCAATCTCTATTGGAAATACTTCTGTTGACACATCCTAGCATTTGGCTTTTCCACGGTCAAATCCTGTAGGCAGCTAATCATCACCCCATGCCAGAAAATGACCTTTCTCCTTTCCCTTGTTTCTTACTGATGAGCTCCATGCTGATAGAAGAAATTGCAGAACAATAATGTTGTTACTTAATTGTGTTTCTCTAGCTTTGGCCAATTCCAGGTAATGGAGGTAATGGGATGTTTTTTGTAAAACACTTCTATATGAGGGCATAATTGTAGATATCCGTGCCAAATATGGATGCCGCTACTTATCAAACAATGTAGTATCAGTGATTCTTACTGTTCTGTTATCGTAAGTGACCTCTGAAAGTAGATGGATGTTCTTGTTTTAACAGCAAGCTGACAAAAGCAATGAAGTTCATCCATAGACCAGAAACTCATTAGAAATCATGTTAAAGAGTTCTGAGGCTACATGAATTCCATTATCATTTTCTTAAACTGGAGCAATTGAAACAATGCTTTAATAGAACAAGAATACTGAGATCACAGATGTGAATAGCTATCACGTTTGACTTCATTAGTACTGAAGGGAGTAAAAAGGCTTAGAAAGTGAGGCAGGGACAGCATGCATAGAATTGCGGCTTTCTGTCACTGCGGCTTTCTGGTTGTCTTAGGGGCAAACAGCATGCACAGGATGGTAGAATTTTTTCCAGAATTTTTCTCTCATAGGCTGTTGATGCTGATGTATATTTCTCACCAACATGTACTTTTTGTAAGAGTATACATGAGGTCCTACAAAATACTTCAAAAGCTTTAAAAATGAAAAAGGGTTAACTTCTCATCTGTTAGCTCCCTCTCTCCTTTTTTTAAATCAAAAAAGAATTCAAGAGAAAAATAGTAACACCTAATTATGTCTCTTTTAAGGTGACATTCAGTTTCTTTCTTTGACCTTTTTAGGTCCAAGGGAGAACATCTCACTGTTTTCATCAAACAAGAACAGACTGCAGTCAGGGAGTGCTGATATCCTAGCTGCCTTATCTCATAATGTCTACAACCTTTATGAAAAAATGGGTCTATACAAGAACTGCCTATGCATAGATTATGATATTTGTTTTTAATTAGTAGAGGTACCTTAAAGCAATGCATTCTAAGATATGGAAGTCTTATTTTATTTTTTTTAGAAGTTAGGTGATATCACACAATTTCAGTGATCACCACAATGTTAATGTCAGGAAAAACTGTGGTAGCTGAGGTAAACCAAGGTATTTATTGTGACGTGATTTCACGGATTATCATTAATTGCATAAGCAACAAAGACCAAAAATTCTAATGGAGCACGTATGCTATATTTGAGATTTATAAATCTTAAAAATGCTGCGTTGGATCTCTTAAGCTACTAAATCTCAGAACCCCTTGTAGTGGCTTGTCAGCAGGAATTAATTTGGAATTTATTTTAGTTTGATTCCAACACTTCAGATGCAATTCAGCTATCAAGTTCTACATGCAAAGGAAAGGATCTTGCTCTTGCACTTGATTCTGAGAAGGGTACTAAGCAATATTGGCTGTAGGAGTGGGTCCTTGTTGCAATCAGTGGATATTGTACCTTTGTTTCCAGAGAGAACAAGTTCATACCTTCATTTTGGGTAGAAAGGCTTGCTCAATTCTTGATAGATGTTCTTATTATCCAAGTAACAATGTTATGGCTGAGGGCAGAACAATAAAGTGTAGTTGCTAAGGGCTCTCATTTAAACACCATAAAGTGCCTGGTCTGGGTGACTGCCAGAGCCTTGCTGAGACAATCACCATCTGGATCAGTGCAACCAAGGACATCAGAAAAGTGTTTTCAGAGAAAAGATCCAGTTCATTAATGTTTCGTATTTGCTCTGTTCATAAAATTTCAGCCTGCTAGAGTATAAACTAAAAAGTTTATCAGATATAGTAGTAGAACCCTACAGAATATAAAAGCAAAGCTTTAAACATTTATTTCACACTAATGGAAAATTCTCATACTATAAATTTTACTCTGATGGACTGGTTAGGTTGCTGTGGATAACAGCTTAACCTGTTGGTACATGCTTATTGGCAGGCAGACTGTCAACACAATATTGAAAGAGGAAGTATTATTTTGTAAATTTCATCGCATCAACAGCAACTATTTCTGTTATGTAAGGTTTAGGGTTAGACTGAGACATGCTTTGAATCTCATATTTGGATTTATATATGCATTCCTCTAACAAAAAGCATCTGCTAAAAAGATTAGCTCTTCAAATATTTGTTTTAATCTTATCTACCCAAAGTGTTGTCCAAGATGCATGGGATTTCAGCAGAAGCAGATGGAGATAGAAATATCAGATGACAAGGGAGGTGAAGGTACTGTATGATTGAGCCAAATATTTAGACCATTCATTGAATTTTCCATATGTGACTGTCAAAGCACTTCACAAAAAAGTCAGTATCATTATCTTAATTTTGCAGATGGGAAAACAAAACAGAAATACAGTACATCAAAGGAGCTGCCAAGAATACATCTTAATCTTTGGACTCTTTGGTCAGAGCCATTTCTCCTGGCTGATGTTACCTTACAGACTGTTTGATCTGAGTAAATACTGCATGTTTATAGGATTTTAAAACTCTGTAGTTTGTCCTCAATTCTGTAGTGCAGCCTTCTCTCAAAGGAAGATCATCAAGGAAAAGATAAACAAACATCTTGACAGGTTGCTCTTCCTCCTTTCATATTCTGTGTGGCTAATCTAAAAAGCCATGATATTCACTAAGGACCTGCTTCACAAAGGCTCTTAAGCACACATTTTACTACAATCAAAATATACTTGATCAGATTTTAAATTGTAAAATAAATAGACTTTGAAGTTTGGAGCTTCAGGACAAATGCAAGCATTCTGATACCTGCAGGACGTGTGCAGAGCGAAAGGAATATGCATGTTAGAAGCAGAAAGTGGATTTGTTCTTAGCTTCAACTTACATTGTCAGTATTTCCTCAGTCTTACTGTTTTACTGTTTTATACTGGCTACAAGAAAAGAAGTGCTGTTAAGTGTCTTTTTACTCTTTCCTCCCCCACCTCTGCTAGGTCATCTGAGTCTTTTCTGTCTTAATAAATTAAACTCTCAATAAAGCTAAGATCCTTATAGTCCAGGTCACCATTATCCTTGCAAGGACTAGAACCAGTGGCTTGAAAACATTTTTAAACCTGCCATTTATTGTCAAATAAGAGTTTAGATCAGCTCCAGTCTTACAGGATTGTAAACATTTCTACCCAAAGTAATGGTCATCCTTCGATCAATTACTTTCCTCCTTTTTTAGTCTAAAGAATTCAAGAAACTGAGGTACAAATTCTATATAGGTGCTGGTTCAGCCACTTTCAAACTGAAACATGGGAGTTTTAAATAAACTGTAGGACAATTCCCTATACTCAGCAATAGGAGCAGTGCAGTTAGTGCCCAAAACTTCCCTCTTGCAGAAAAGTGAAAAGATCTATTTTAAATCAGAACTAATAATGCAACCCCATTTTAAGCTGCTCAGCTGCACCCAGCTTGGTTAGCCTACTGGCTTCTGTTCTGTACAAATGACTTCTAGCTCTGAAGAGCTGTTCACCCCCTCTCTCATTTGGTCATCGAAGTCAAGGGGTGGCAGGACTTGTGCAGCTCAGCAGTACAAGTTGGTGTGGTGCGTTCTGTACCAGCGTTCAAACCAGGAGCTCAGTAGCAGTATAAAGAACGCAATTCCATTTTCTGTCTGGGAACAGGAGCTCAGGACCTAAGTCTCTCTCCAGAAGTTGCTGCCTTCCCTGTCCGTACTCAGACTGCCTTCTAGCTCATCCTTATAGTGCATGGCTGAGACTGTTCACATGACAAAAGGGAGCAAATGCTAAAACTGTCAAAGATTGGGTCTGATTGCCTAGAGCTATTTGTATCCTGTAAACACTAGCATGAAGCGCGACTGGATGTATTCTTTGAAATTTCTGTAAGCCTTTGCTTTGGCGCTCGCACCATCTGATAAAAATCCTGGACTCAGCCTTCACGCAGAGAATCTGACCAAAATATATACAGCTGCAAAAAAGTACCCCCTTCTTATATAAATTTGTTAATAAGTTATAGAGTATTGGGAAATCTAGAGCTGTTTTATAGACATGAATGGAGTTACTCTGGATATCTGCTGACATGTTACACCCAATTAACCTTGGGAATAAACCTTGTTTAAGCAAAATTGTGGATGTATTGAGAAGAAGAGACCTTCTCATTATAGAGCAATGACTAGGCTCCATCTGCAGACATGCTCTGGGACTGGTATTTTATCTCCCTGCCAGAAGTCACTGCAGAAAGGCTAGATGCTGTGGGACCTGCTTTAAATATACTGAGTTGGAGTGTTGGTCAGGTACTTTGCCACCTATTATGAAACCTGTAATATCAAAGGGCAAATTCGAAACCTAGATGCACACTTCTAAGGCCATCCTAAGCATTCAGTGTCCACTCACTGGGTTGTGGGCGCTTCAGATAATGACCAGTATTTAAAACAGGTTTATTTAACATGAAAATAGAATTTTCTTGCTTGGTTGTTCCTAGACCTTTTTTGTCTAAATCCACAAGGCTTTGCAAATGGATATTCTCATACTTGTGCAAATACCTTTTCCTTTAAAAAAAAAAAAAGGATGTAAAAGAGTTCTGAGACATTGTAAAAGAAAATGCATGGAGTACCCAGAAAGGTATGTTAGTGCGAGCAGAAGTGTCCAGGGAGGGATGAAGTGCTTGTTCTGCACAGAAAATGCTAGCAAGGAACAGTCTTGGACCTTGTTCTCTCTCCTGTCAGGGAAAGTTGTGTCCCAACAGCTCATGGGGAAGAATGAGATGTCTGAAATTAATCTGATCACATGCCAAATCCTGCTTATCTTTTTCATTTGCATAGGGACAGTACAGCTGGTTTAATCTGACTGTAAAACACCTCTGATAAGAGTGATTTGGGTAGTCTAATGATCTTATATTCAAATGCGACTTATGTCCACTGCTAATTTTATTCCATCCAAAGCTGATATATTTATACAAAATGACTTAGAACCTATTTATCTGACTTGTCTAAGAATACAAATTCCAAATACAGATGGAAGTGTGATTTCATCAGCATTTCTATGGATCCTCCAAAGGGTTGGAGGTACAGCTTTCAGTCTTCCGCAGTAACCCTTCGATTACCCACTATGTGCATATTATCTATGTGGGAGAAGCAGCGGGTCAGTTTCTGCAGCAGATCTCAGGGTAATCCACAGGGGATGGGTTGCTTCTGTTCTCACTTGAGTGGTTTATACTCAGCTGTGGTACAGGGGCCCCAGCAAAATTTCTCATATTTTAATCTAAACTGCCCATTTGCATAAGCATTCAGGATGTGGGCTGGGGGGCAGCAATGAGAAGCCCCCAGGAATCACGGGCCCCCTGCCTTTGAGTGTGTGCGGCTGTGCTGCGGTGGTGGGGGAGTGGGAGGCAGCCAGCACACAAATCTCCCTAATCATGGTCGGGAAGTGTTGGGCCTTCGTGTTGAGAAGGTTTGGCTTAGCCGTCCCTGGTCTTATACAAAAAGTCTTTTTCATAATAAAGTATTGGAAGGAGCAGTTGCTGTTATGTATTATTCGGAAGAAAGTGCTGGATGTAGAATACCATAAAATACTTGCAGAGTACTTCAAGAATCACTTGACGTGCACCCAGAATGCAGCCGCTTCTGGGGCAGAATGCAACAGCTCTGTAACAGTGTGCTACAACAGTGTGTGACAATATAAATAAAAATGAAGAAAAATATTCAACTGTTAAGAGGCAATATAAATAAAATTGAAGAAAATTATTCAACTGTTAAAAAAATATTTAAAATATAGACCACATGGCCCCATCACTCAGTTTTCCCAAGTGTGCCCCCCTCCGTCTCAAACTATTGTATAGTTTTATAGTGAACTTTAGCTACCTTTCAACCAGAGGTATTTCAGTGATAAGTAAGGTGGGGTTTTTTGATGGCCAGAGGAAACTACATAAATTAAAATCAATAAGTTTGTTTTTAAGAGTCACTTCAGGAGCAGGCCTAGTGGTTTGCAATCACTTTTACTTTTTGAAAAATTCTATGTAAAATAAATACACAATCATTACAGTTATTTTTTATGAAGTTCAGAGTGAATGGAGTGACTGAAATTTCAATATTATAACCTGCAAGCCATCCGGCTTGACAAAGCAAGGGTATGGTGTTGGGATAAGTGTACTAATTTGTAACATGTACTGTAAAATTCTTTTTGTTAATTTTATGTTATTGAAAAAGTATCTGGAGGATCTATATCTGAATACAGTGGAGTAAAAATGTAAAAATTATATAACTGTACCCTTAACAAGTGCTTACAATATATTCCTTAAGAATCCAAACACACCACGCCTGCTCATTCTCAGCAGTGCTTAATCATTCAAATAGTGAACTCTGTTCTGTGAGAGCAAAAATGATAGATGTGATGAAGGAAATATCTCTGTGTTCTCTCAATTCGTCCTCCAAATTAACTTTCTGAACCACTACTTCTCATCATCCAACACTTTCTCAGGCATATCTGCATTTGACATGATGTGTGGTAATTAAATGTCACCTGGCATCTAAAAAAGGAAAAGGGAAAAAATAATAAAGCCATCATTATTTAAAAAGACCAGCTCTAGCCTGTTATTGGCCTCAGGCAAAAGATGCCTTCTTTGCAGGTTCTCTTTATTGCTGCAGTGCCCATATCTAGCATAGTAGTTGTATCTTACCATGGAAACAGACTCTCCCTTTTTTCTCTTATCGTAACTGGTATTGATTGTCTGGCTTATCTGTAATGCCTTTCTAGTCTTTAGTTTTGGATTATACATGTAGTTTTGAGGTGAAACTTTTCCAGGGTTGGAAAAGGAAGGAAAGTTAAAATTAAAGAAAATGTCAATAGTTTGCCAAAATAGGGACTTTTCAATTAAAGGAGAAATAGTAAATTATCTTATGATAGAATGGCTTCAGTTTAGCCACCTTTACCAGAAAGACACAAGAATAACATTTCTGTGACTCTGAAATAATAAATTTTGGAGGTGAGTCACCAAAAAAGACCTGAAGTATTTCTACGACTAAAGCTGGATGAAGTGGTGACTGTTGTTGCAGCATATGATGGAGGCACTACCATATTTACTCAGATTTGGTTATGAATATTTGAAGATGTGTATGAAATGACATGTCTGGGAATACAGTATCACATTTATAAAATCAGTACTGTAAAGCACTTCTGTACTGCAGGATGGGAGCTTGTTTTACAACATAAATTAAATAGAAGATTCCTGAGGGTAACAAATGTGTCACTTACTTGCTTATTGCAGAAAAGCTAGGATTATCCCTTGTGATGTTATCACATGAGATTTAATGAGAAAATTCTGTAAGTTTACTGTAAGCTAGCTATAGCTGTTTGCTTGGTCCTCTGTGAGATGTAGATGTACCAAAATAATATAAAGTCTAAGGATCTTACCACCTGAGTTAAAAACAAAATAGTTAGAATGCAAATAGCAGCCTCCAAAGAATGACAACTACAATATTATGTTTAATTTAGTTTTGTTATGTCATGAACTTGCCTGTTAAGGTTATCAGAGAAAATCATCCTTAGGCAGATTCTGAATGAAAAGTGAAAAGCATGAAAAAGAAACAAATGCTTGTGGAGAACATCAAAGTAGCCAAAGAAAGTGGAGTAGAGCTGGCTATGGGGGTAGTGTGACAATTTAAATAACAAGCCTGCCCTGAAGGCCACAGACACAGATTTTGCAGCAGGTGAAACAGTGCAAGCATGTAAACATGTAAATAGGCTAGAGGAATAAGTGCATTTTATCCTGTACCTTAAGGGTTGAGAAATCATTTTAGCAGTGAAGACTTTTTTAGTCTGAAAGCATAACGCTTAGGTGAGATGTTGTAAAAATGGAAGAAGTTTCTAGGATTTATATCCTTTTTTAACAGAAGCTGAAATATAGGAAATTATCTTACGGAGAATGATGTCTTCATCCTCCTTTATATCTCTAGGAAAGCTTCATGCTGAGCATTTAAATTGGAGACAGATCAAAATGCAGATGCTTTATTTGGTTACCTTAATAGGTTTTAAGGATTATTACTCTCACAAGCCTTTTTGAGCTTATAAAATCCTAATGTATTTGCTCATAGAAACTATGAGCTCAGTCCCCAAAACTCTTACTCCAGTCCTCAGCGAGTTGCCAGATTTAGTGTTGTAAAAGTTTAATGGTCTGCATGATCACCATCGTATGGTTGCAAAAACACTGCAGAGAGCAGAAAAGTGCAAGAAATGCCCAAGGAGATCCAATTAAACTGTAAAATTATGATTTTTCCCTCTACTTGGTCTGTTCCCAAGGATATTTGGCCTTTTTACATTCATGCTGTAGCTAAGCAAAACCCAAATGGGTTGTATGTGGTACATGTCACTTGAAAACATATTTATTTAAAAACCCTGGCTACAAGTGACATTGCAAATTAAGAGGAGTTCTGCCGTGGAGTGAGCACTGCTCAGGAATTAGTTCTCAGAGGGTGTCAGGCAGTAAGACAAGGTCAGCTACATTTGTGTGGAGCTGTGTCCGCATTTATTATACCCACCCCTCACAAGTGGACATGAACCCATGCATACCTCCCCTTCCTGCCTACTCTCCCAGACTAATCCTGACCTGGTTTGCCATGGCCTTCCCAGGAATGACGTTAAACTGCCTCGAGCCCCTGGACCTCCATCTGCCGTCTCTATGGGTATTGCAGGATTTTCCAGCCTTGCTTTTTGTTATGCCTCATGATTTGGTTATTAAACCAATGAGACCATTAAGTCTGTCTTTTATGACTTTTCACCATGGTCCCAAGGTGATGTTGGTGAGAACTGTGCCATTCGACTGTATTTCTGGCTGGAGCTACTATAGCAATAGCCCTGAAACCTCCCGTGGAGCTACTTGAAAAGGGGTAATAAAAAGTTGGCTATGAAAACTATGCACAAGTTGATGATCCCGCTGGATGCAGAGCTCTCTAATTAAAAGGCTGCCGTGCTTTTTTTGACATGGACGACTGTCTGTCATTTGGATAGTACTATAGGCTTTTCCTCCTGATGTTTCCTGCCCTCAATATTATAGTCCAGGGAAGGGATAATAACCAAATGTTGCTGCCAGCCTTTCCAAATCAAGCAGCCTAAATGAGCATATTTGAAGTGAACAGCCAGGAATCATAATTGCACCTCTCCGTGACATTTATTCAAAACTGAGCCTGTTTCATCTGCAGATGAATCCATTGCTATCAAAGTTTTTAAAATAGTTCTGTAGATGTGCTGCAAAGAAGTGAGATTTGCACTGCCTGGCATTTTCGGCTCTGATACTGAATATCCTGTCAGATATTTCTGACCACAGCAAAGATCATTTACGGCTTTTAGTCCTGAGGTCATTGACAGACCTTACAGGGAAATTCACAGTTCTAAAGAGAAATGCAATTGAAAGTATGTTTCCAGACAAGACAGTGATTATGCTAGATCTGTAGACTCTATTAAAAAAAAAGTCTGATTCAGACGAGGAGAAAAAAAATCAAATGGCCATTTTTCTGAGAATGCCAGTCTCAAGACCAGACTGCAACCTCACTAAGAATCCTGAATCAAACCTTCTTCTGCAGGAGTTTCAAAGTCATGGTCATTAAATGGGTTAAATGGGATAATTTGTGTTTAAGATCCTGAAATTATTATTAGTTTAAGAAGACTTTAAAAAGACATAAGAAAAGTTCTTATTTGTTCAGAATTCATTTTCAGGAATGAGTCACCTGTTACTTGAAGTTGAAGTGTCACTTAGAAGAAAGTAAGAAAAAGCAGCACTGAAGGAACCAACCCCTTCTAAGTCTGATTTGTTTTTGTAAGAAATCCTTGAATTTGGTGCAGCCATTCCTGAAAACCTATAATGATACTTGGGAAAAGATAAATTATTAGGGAATGATTTTCTTCCAAGAGAAAATGCAGAATATATGGGATATATGTGTGAGATGAAGGTTCACTTCTCACTCTATTTTAGCTTTTGTATTTGACCACACCACTGCTATCAGCTTTTTAATGCAAAAATGAAACTTGCTTGATTTAATCCTAGTGAGTGGCTTACATTAGTCTGTGTTTCCAAGGCTATCTTTTCAAGGATAAAGTTGAAGATAGCATTTTATACGTGAAACTGAGATCCTTCTTTATGATTTTAGTTTCCTTCTGAAATCAGAAAGCTTTTTAGGCATTAGATATTCAAGGCATCATTTTGTAAAAGTGATAACTTAGGCTATTTTAGAGGAAATAAATAATCTAGCAGATAAAATACTGTTTATCATCAACAAAGAGAAACTGGTAGACTTTAGATCACAGAGTCAGATTTCTCTTCTACTAATGAATGAAGGAAACAAATGAATTAAGAAAAATTGAATGTATTTTTCTAAAGAAGCTGCGCAACACACATATCAGAATAAACTTTGAGGTCCCAGATGACAGAAAAAAAAGTGCAGAGCCAATTCTAATTATCCTTTCTGTTCAGAAGTTCACATTATGAAAGACAAAATGCCTGAAATAATTACACAACATAGTGTTACAACTCCTGGTAGGAGGAAATAAATGAAAGCTGATAATGAAAAATTTACTGCAAAGGCTTTAAATTACTTTATTTCAATTTAATAGTAAATAAGCTATCATTATAGGAAATTCATATGGCAGTGATGAGAGTGTAGAAATTTGTCTTTCTATGTAAGCAGAATCCAAATTGCCACATCACACTGTTTCACAACTCTGTGTGCAACTTGGCTTCTTTTGACAGAATAGTAGGCTTCTTCCTTCTAACAAAGTCAATGATTTTTGTCTGTTTTGGACATTACTGCTTCCAGGCCTTTGCTGTACTGATTTATTGAATTGTCTGTTAGTATGGCAGGTGCAGGGTCTTTCTATTTATTGGCTTTTTTGCTATACTTTGATCATAGAGGCATGTGAGCAAAATGTCCATTTCTTGAGAATTCTTTCATGGTTCAGGAAGACGTGGTTAACTTGCTCTAAAAATGTTTCATGGTCAGTATGGTTTTCATACAAAGAGATGCGGTCCCAGAATTAATCTCAGGATTAATTCTCCCTGTCAAGTTATGGTTGAAAATGTCTAGCCAACTTATCTACATTTCTCCAGAAGATTTCTGTCCCATGTTACTGAGAGCTGTAAAATATAAATTAAAATTCCTTCCGAAAAAAATTAATGTTAGAATTCAGTCTGCAGCTGTGTCCATTGCATTTTCTTGGGCAGAAAATAAAAGCTTTTTAAGGTGAAATCTCCAGGCTGTCAGTATATGTTCTTGTTTAATAAAAGGATAGATTAGAGAATAGCTACCTCTGCATCTGTGGGGAGAATGTTTGCTTTCTCCATGCTCACAGAAATTTGTAGCTAACTTCTGTGTTTTGGCAGCTTTTTTGTCTTTTTTATTTTTGTATCTTTTGATTTGCTTTTAGCAGAGATTTCTAGTCATTCCCTCTGGTCTAATGTGAAGGATGAGCCTTTATTGTATTAGTACAGTTGTAAATAATACTTGTATAGTCATGTTACTAACTTATTTGCATCAGAGGAATGGAAATCCTCAGCTCTTCTGCCGGACAGGTACAGTCAGGAGAGCAGTTTCCCCCAGAGTCTGTGCAAAAAGTGCCTCTGTCCTGGCTTCAGGGTCCCAGGTCTTTGGGGAAGGGACCAGTCTGTCCCCATGCAAATCTGTATTTTGCTTCTCTGTGGCTGTGCCCGAAAGATTGCCAGACACTGACGGTGTTGCAATAGATGTCCTTAATACAAAAAAATCTGCTATAAACTGGATTGATCCTGCAGCCCTTGCCTCACAGATGGCACCATTAATCCAGCAGACAGGAGCAGCCCTTGTTTATTACCAACCTGGGCGAGCTCTCAGCGAGAAACGAGGCACAGAAGGGTTTGCATCCTGTTATAGTTCCTGCTTTGCCATCCTTTAATGAGCTCAGTGAGTCGTTTATAGCGTTGTCCTTGCCTGCCTGTGGCTGAGCGCCGTGGCGGCCAGGAGCGAAAGCAGCGTCAGGCACGGAGGGCGGCTGAGCCGTGTGTGCTGCTTGCTTGATGCATAAAAGCACCTGGGGTGCTGCTCATGGGTGGATGGGTGGATGGAGGGGGCTACAGCCCCTTCGCTAGGAGAAACAGAAACCACGGCCCCACCAACCATAATTTGCCACAGTGCGAGAAAGCCATTTGAAACGTGTGGGGTTTTTTTAATGGCTATTGCTGTTAAGGTTGACTCCTGTAGATGGCACATAAAGTTACTTAAATGTTTTTTTCTAAAAATATTCTGGCAGTTGATCCTGTTAGACCAACTGACCTCCTCTGATCCCCAACCTGGTCGGACCTTGTCTGAGCAAGCAGATAGGTCCTCGAGCCCCCGTGCAGTGTTGTGCGGCTGGGATCGGTGACTGCGAATTACCGCAAGAGCTCAGACTGTTTCCCTCTGGCTAGGCACAGGATCCGTCTCCAGTTTGAGCCGGAAAAGTCCTGAGAAGCAGGACAGTGTGTCTGGAAAAGCCCTTGTAAAACAGGGTCTGGGAGAAGGTGTGGCACAGGAGCCCCTTCTAAGGACAAATCCAGATAAAACCACAGTTTTGCCAGTGGCCCGTAACTTCTAGAGAAGGAGGCAGTGTTTTATTAAATAGCATATGATAGTTGCTGCTTTAGTTATTCTTTTGTCTGCATAGCAAGTACAATCTGCCAGTAGAGCCCAAAGGGTAGAAAACATACATATTGCAGAGAGCATCCTTTATTTTCACTGTATTTTGCTCTATCCTTAACAAATTCTGAGACTGACACCTTGTTCCAGTGTGCTGTGGAATGAATATCACATCTCTTCTGGCTTGCACCACCAGATCCTGCTCTCATTTCCGTTAGCTTTGTGCTAATCCCATGGAACTAGTTCCCAGTGGTGTGAAATCAGAATTTGAGCCAGTTTTTTCTGTTGTTTTGATTTTTCTGAGGTTTTCCATAGCAAAATCAGCTGTGCTTGTTATTTCTTCATTTATATTAAGATCTTGATTTTACCTGACCTTCTTAATTTTTCTCATGTAGTTACAAAGTCTCTATGAATCACAGTGAAAAGGTTTTGATAGTTCAAATTTAATTAGAATATTGAAAAATCTGAATGGTATGAGAGGTATATATGATTTTATATATATATAAGGAAGTTCATTTATGGAAATGGAATACTATTAGCAGAATTGGTCCGTAAGAGTCTTAGTAATTCTTTCCCATTTAGTAAGTATATCAGATATAATTCAGATTATTGGAAAATAAAATATAAAAAGCGATCTTCATATATTTCCATGGGCATCCACAGCAAGACTAGTGGAATACTGTCTATAAAGCATTTTAAAAAACATATATGCACAGAGATCTCTCCAGTAAGACTGCCAATAAAACAAACATAAAGCAGAGAGACTAAGGGAGTTTTATTCTGCTTTTTCCCTCATTCTAGCTGCACACTGTTTTACAAATGGAAAGGTGACATATCCTAAGAATCAAATATATTTGTTCTAGGAAATACATTTGTTCTCTCTGACTCCCTTGATCAGCGTTCTTAACACAAAAGCTGTTTAGCATAAAACACCATGTTTAGAAACACTGTGTAATAAGACGTGACATGAATTCATCAAATCTTGATTGGAGTCTCACAAACTCTCACGTGAGAGAACTGCGATTCCTGGAAATTTAGGTTGATAGATATTGCAGTTTCCCAAAGTTCAAGTGAAGATTGTGAAGAAAAGCATGTGTGCATTGTTTGTTAAAGGTTTTATATGCAGAGTCAAATGTGTGTATTTATAGCAATAGGAATTTTCAATATTACCAAAAACTAGTTTATGAATTACTTCCAGACATCTTAAGACTCCATAAAACATAATGGTTTCTGGCTAGTTATCTTACAATTTTCTCTGCATGATTAACTTTGTACAATGAAAAGTTTCTCTTAACTAAGTAGGGTGTTCCCTTTTGGAGCAACCAAACTTTTGTAGGTCCAGGAGTATGTATGTTACCTGAAAACACAGGGATTTACTTTAAAACATTAGGATGTCATTAAAGCCAAAGATATGCCAACCTAGAACCTAGCCACAGAAATCAGAGTTTGATTATTAAATCACTGGCAAATAATTTGCATGTTTATACTGAGGCTCAAGAGCATTCGTTTTTGTTTTAGAAGAATTCACTCCCAGTAGATTTCACTGTGAGGTCTGGCATTGATTCGCAAGTGCAAGTCTTGTTTTCACACCCTCCCCATCATGGTGACTTCACCTAACCCAAGAAGTGCATAATTTGTGTTACACAGCTCCCCTGATAGTTTCATTTCTTGTGCCTCGAACACTGAAAAAAGCCTGTGTGTGGAATTACACAGCATTGAAACTGGTGCAGCATAACAGCCCTCACCTCTGTAATCACAGATAATTGTGGTTATACTTCTTTATGGAAGCAGAGAGCTGAAACAATAGGAGCTTCCACGTCAGACAGAGGTGTGCGTCAGCCCTGGGAACAAAGGTTCGTAATGGTGGGCAGGGTTTCCATGGATATTGTGTGATCTGGCTGCAGAAGAGACAGGAGGAGAAAGAGCAACAAGTAAGTCCGAGACATGGCCAGAGAAGGACAGGCCTTGAGAGAAAAAACATAAGAGAGAAAGGTAGAGAGAGACGGAGCATTTGGGAAGCAGCTGTTGACTAAAAGGAGACTTATCTCAGGGAGTCATGTCTTGTCCTTGGGACTACGGCAGTGCTCAGAGAAACCAGACTTTGTCCATTTTTTGTAATAGAATAGGGTTACACAAAAGATGAATGGGTTTACTATCTTTTTTTTTTTCTAATAAAAAACCCTGCAGATTGTGAGTTTTGGCTTACGTCCATGATAGTACTGCTTAGCAAACGTTCTCAGAAATCTCATGATTTGCAGCGAAGCACACACGGCAGCTTGGAAGCAAAGAAATACTCTTATCCTCATTCTGTAAATGGGAAACAGAGAGTTGGCCCACAGAGCTGAATTAGGGTGTCAGCTGCTTATGCTACCACCCTCAGCACCTCTCCATGAACCATTTCATGCTTGCTCTTAACCATGGTCTCTTACTACATCTGGCCACGATTCAGTCCTGCCTAACTCCTGAGCATCTGCTGCCACTTAGGCCTTATTCTTGTCTGTCAAAAAGGTAGTTCTCCTTTGATCAGCAGTGTTATGTTAAATATTAGGAAGCTCTGTTGGGAGGTCCAGGCTTTGCAAGTCACAGCAGCGAGCAGCAGAGCCACCGCTTCTGCATCATGCATGGCCACAGGTTGCCTGCAGGACTGGACTTGTAGCTGCAAAGGCAGACCAGCAGTGTGAAAGGCAGTGTGGGAGAGCAGACTGGTGAAGGAAGGTGAGCATGAAGGCTGGCTCACTCCTTTGCTGTGTCACAGAGGACATAATTCTCCAACTGAGGTGTCCAGATGCTAAGAACCAAACTGGAGAAGGTCTGATTCGAGTTCTTCATGTTTTAACTCTATATTTGGAAACAGTGCCACTCAGCTCTCTCTGCCTCAGTTTCAGCTTCTGACTCCTAAGGAGTTTAAAGTGACCTGTCAGGTCCCATTGGTAAATCCTCCAGCATATGTGCCTGGTGGTCTCCAGTTCATGGAGCGTTCCTGACTTCAGGTCCGCACATCTTCTCTTTCATCTTAATGCAAAGCAGAATATTGTAGAAAAGTAGTTAAAAGGCAGGAGGGATCAGAGTAAGACAGAAGCTGATGTGCTATTTTTTCTTCACTTATTGTGAAGAAAACACTGATTTGTTCTGCTTAATGATTATAGGTGAAGTTTGGAAATTCAGACTTGCTTTTCTGCCTGCAACTCTATTAGGCCTGCTGGCAGTACAGTGCTGATATTTCATCTGCAAGTCGTTTTGTAATGTTTCTTTTCTATTTCTTATCAACTTTTTTTCTCCTTACCATTTCTTAAATCCTGACAAGGTGCAAGACAAAATTTTGGATGACATTTGCATGTTTCAGGTGATCACAGAGACCTAGTGGCAAAGCAGTGGCGAAAATAGCTGAAAATGGTTGTCTGAAGGGGGGAATATGTAGGCAGATGCTATTCGGTGTCAGTTATAAAGATGGTGAGCCTGAAATACTGTTGAGTCAGATATGCAAAATTAGGATATTTAGTTTCAGGAAGGCTTTATTTTGCTTCAGACTTAATGTTTAGTTTCCTATTTTGAAACTGAGAAAGTGTAATATAATCCAGTTAATGGGTGAATTAAAGAAAAATGACTTATTTTCCTCTGTTTTTCTTTTACACTGTTGAAGAACCAGTCTAACATCTCACTGGACATAAAAAGTATAACAGTGTTTTGTAGGCTTTGATTGCATTGGTTTTCATACAGTCTTGTAAGGCCATAATCTCAGAGCTGTCAGGGACACAATCCAAAAATAAAATGTCTCTAAAGTTTGTTGAGTAACAAAGCGTTGCAAGAAATACAATTTTATCTTTCACTTATAGCTGTTGAGGGTGCTAATGTCAGAAAAATGCTGTTTTGTGGTTTATTCCAATCAGTATTTCAGTTGTGCTGGGCAGATGATGCAAATCCCAAGGACAAGAAAAAAGAACACAGTGAATTCCTTAAAGAGAAAGCAGTCTTAGCAAGCAACCTGCCTCCAAGCCCGCTTCATCAGCATGAGGTTTTTTTACCAGCCAAAACCCCACAGACTAAAACTGATGGTGTGCAAGGACTTTGCTTTTCAAAGAAGTGCCATTATTGGAAACATTTATACCTTAAACAGCATGCTAACTGCTTCGGTGATGCTTCCTTTCTCCCTGCTCCCTTTTTTTTTAAATGTGTGATGTAGAACACTTTAAATGTTATTACTGCATCATGGAAAAGTAGTCCCGCAGGATAGACACAGCATGCCAAAGTTTTCACTTTGTCTCATTTGAAGTGCCCAGCCTTTTACTTTTTATTGAATGTCCCCTTGTTCTGAGATTACGGGAAAGACTGTTATCAGTGCTCAGCTGGCTTTCTCAGTATCATTCATTATTTTGCATGCCCGTCTCACATTAGATTACATTTTCATCCTCCCAGAATCACTCTTCCACCGCAGTTGTAGCTCCCTCTCTCCTTCAGGATCTCCAGGGCAATAGAAGAGGAAAAGCGGTGAAATGCAGCACTGTCGCCCTAGTGGTGAATCCTCTGCAACGTACAGCCCACTTGCAGCAAGGAGATTTATTCAGTCATCACAAATCATCAGAGCATCTGCAAGTGCTAAGATTAGTCAAACACTTTTCTCTATGGGAATTATTGTGACTATTTTTAAGGCAAACTCTAGAGCTGCCATAATCTGTAGATCATTTGTATATTTAGGCAGGCAAGAGTCCTACGTAATGCTTTTTCACTGGCTTCTCAGTCAGCCCTTCAGATCTGACTGAATTGTAAGGAGCGAGGAATTGGCATTTCCTGTCAGTAGTTTGTATGATGTAGTCTGAGTTCAGCTGAAAAACAGCCCCTACCCCGAATTTGCAGTTTGTTTCGTGAGTGATTTTAATTTAGGCATTTCCTAAATTTGGGGGCTTAATTTTGGAATATTTAATAATGCTTTCCCATGTAAAGTTATTAATGAAGTAGCAGCATATTAAACATTTTAAACCCAAGTATTTAAAGCTACCATATAAATCCATAATGATGTACTTAAACTGTCACTTATGAGCAAACAATTTGTGTACATGAGTATCTACTGACCACTACAAGAACCTAACTTCTTTTTTTTTTTGAAAAATTCTTTCCTCTCCCTTGAGAGAGTTACACAAACATACACAACTAGTGTGTCAATTTGTATAATTTAAAAAAATAGGAGAGAGAAGACTTCATTGCATTAGCTTGAAATGAAGTAGGATGACAACTTAAACTGCGTGATTACTTCTGACATTAAGGTGGTTAAAAACTCATCAAGTCTATAAGCTTGAGCTGTTGCCTCGCCATCCTAAGCCAAAGATACCTGATTTTAAATAAGTTCAGAGAAGGTAAGAGATGTGGGGCAGACTCTGAGTTTCTTACATGTATTGATAACTAAATAGTGTAGGATTGGTTTTACTGGCTGATGGAAGAGTAAGATACTGTTTCCTATAATGGTATGCATAAAAATCTGGACTTAAATCAGTTGACTTAAAATTAGCATGTGATATAACATCCAGTTCCCTAAACCATTCATTTGTCACTGCTCAGATCAGCTGAGATGCATTTTTTCAGGACATTCACTATGTGTATGCACATTGGGTAACTGCATGAACAGACTGGCATAAAAGAAGCAACTGATCCGAATGAACAAACCATTCTGCTTTGCCCAGAGCTGAAACTTTCACACTAGATGCATGTAAACAGGCAGTTGTAAGTGCAGCCAGGTATCACAATTTGATAGAGCAGCTCAATGTCAGTGAAAGCTCAAGCTTAATTTAATAAATTCTTCATTTTGATGAGTAAAGCGAGCTTACAACATCAGTTTAGTTCTGGCTGTGGTTCTTGTGAATCATATTTGTTTTCTCCAATGATACAGAAGCCTGTTTTCTTTAGGCGGAACTCCTGTTTTATTTTGCTTTCAGAATGGAGAAAGGCAAGAGGAAGGAAGAAGGCAGGAATAGCGAAAGGGATTTTTTTTTTTTTCTACAGTGTGCTCAGTAAAACTTTTTCCCTGTTTGGAAACTTCCCTCTGTTTTCAATAAGATCCAAGGTCCTGTCTTGATCTTAAGTCACAGGTCACATTTAGCAAATGATCTACTAAGCAAGTAATATGTAAGTTGAAATCCCCACAATCAGTTTACCACAGCTTAAACATGGAAGTATTCCCATCTTGCTGCTGACAGCCTTTCTGTATAAAGGAGTTAGGGAGCAGGCTAAAAAGAAACTTTACCCTCAGCATGTAAGCTGTACTGGCCCCGTTGCAGCACGTGGCAGAACTTCCATGGACTTTGGTGGTGAGGGTGAACCTTTCTTTTCAGGAATATCCAGAAGAAATTGAGTTTGAGTACACTGAGACCACGAGGACACAATGATACTAAGCCATGCTAAGCCTGTGCCCCCAAGCAGGCATGACTATTGTTGCTTGTGCTGGCAGTATTAAAGATAGCATGTGGATACGTGTCAGGGCTACCACAGTACTTTTTATTGCAATGTGGATATATCCTTAAGCTCCTATCAGCAGCCAAAATACAGCTGCTGGAGTATCAAGTTGAAAAGTGTTGTGATAACTCATGGTACTTCTGGGTTTGGTCTGTGACTCAGAGTATGTGCAAAGGAGGCCAAAGGAATTATGATCTGGTAAAACACAAAGGTGTACCTATTAAGAGAACCAGGCAAAAGAATAGCTTACTTCTTTTTCTTTTTTTTTTTCCTTCTCTGAGCTGATTAGGTTTGTTTCTGAAATGTGTCCAGCTGAGTTTGTTGCTTTGGATTCTAGTTAGGCATTAAGCTAACTTTGCACATAGTTTCGAAGAAACACGTAATAGTTCTATTCCAAGTACATTATTAGCATAACCCAGGAGACTGAATCTTAAAAATGATCCAGCTCCTGTTAAATCAATTAGATTGACCTCAGTGGCTGCCTTTGAAATGCATCTCATTTTTCTGCAATTCATCCTCACAAAAACAACCCTGACCTCCTTAAACCTATGTATCTTGGAAAGGTTAGGGAGGCCAGTGCACCAAAAAAACTACTGCCTATACTTTATTTCAAAACTGATGGGCAGTGACTCACTGAAAGGTATAAAATTGCAGAGTCCAGATCCTGCTTTTGAAAACAATCATAGGAGAGATTCGCAGAAGTCCTTCTCTAAAAAAACATGTTTGAGATGATTTAGCAAAACCCCCTCTGGGCTTGTATTCTGCAAGTAATTAGAGACACTATATTGTATTCAGGACCACAGTCTGCCAACCACTGAACAGCATGAACTTTCATTATTCCCATAAAGGCTTATTCGAAAAAAATTAGCTTTTTAGTTATTATCGTTGGGAAAGATGTAGCAAACAGGAAACAGAAGTCAACCCAAGCTTTAGAAAGGATGCTGAAATGTAGTTATGTTATTGTCTGCTGTTGTTTGACACTCTTTTCTGGTGCTGATGGAACTGAAGTCAAATGTCCACTTCCTTATGCTAGGAGAAGGGGATGGGCAGTACAGTCTGCTGATTGCTACAGGCTACAGAGCACTTATTTCTAAAACTAAAATGGAAACTAGAGCTGAAACAACTAGAGCTGCAACTAGTCAGCCATCTGATTCTGGTCTGAGGATACACTGTGATGCAATTTAATGGATGATTGATGTTACTAGCCATCCTTTATTAGCATTTATTAATATTCTGTATCAAAGATTAAGAGCTTTTGATAGATTCCGGTCCTTGTTTGACTGCCATGAAATTCATTGTAGATTTCTTTGTTTTAAAGGAAAGCAGGAGGAGGTCCTCTACATAATTAGAGAGACATCATCTCTTGCATGAATTACTTTGGGAGCCTGTTTTCCAAGAATACAAAGTCCCAAACCATTGCCAAACATTAAAGACTTTCAAAGACTGTGCAGAACTATCAAAATCCTGGTAATATATTTGGTCACTTAGCTCTTGGGCAATTTTTTCCTGCAGTTCCAACGTTCTTTAAAACTTTGGCCCTAAAGAATTTTAGCAAAAAGAAAGATCCTGTTCATGCACTACAGATGCTTTTTATTTCATAAATTTTCAGTCATTATGTTATTCATAGATAAGTAATATTTGTTAAAAGAACAAGAGAAAATCTTTCTTACACTTGCAACAACTAAAGACTGTAAAGAGCTGCCTGGACATCAGTGTTGATACTGGATCCTGTTTAATTGTAATTAGTTACACAGTAAGGTGGGAAGGAAATTGTTTTGCACCTCTGTAGAAATATTTCTTGTTATTTATTTAATCTGAACCAATTTCTTTGATATCAGCATTGTATGACAAGATATAACAGAAGTCATTTGAACAGTTCAGATCAGTTACACTCACCAGTGATTAAATGTAATATCTTTACAAACATTTATCAGACATTATTGAGCATTGTTATATGGTGAAGCTATTTATGGCACTTTCACGGACAGGTATTTAGCTTTCTAGAAGTCAAAGATAAAAGCATTGGAAAGGAAGATGTCAGGTTTAATCAATAATGGACTTATGCCAGTGAGAAATAGAGATGTGTGAAAAGTATACCAAAGACCATTTTGTCATAGCAAGTAGACTTGGTTTGGATTATTCCTGAAATAAAATGGTTTAAGGCTTTTAGCACAGGCAGAGCAAACTTTAAGACATGATCACTGATATAGATAGGAGGATGAATGAACTGTAAGTGTTGTCAGGCCATATAGGAGAGCCAGCAAATATTCAGTGACTTCTCTAAAAATCTAGTAAACTGTTTGATGATTAATCGCTTTATAATTCCAATAGAAGCATAATGAGAGGTAGTGTCTCAGATACTTTTGAATAAGTGTACTGGAATGCACTGCATTCATTTTGCATGACTATAATAAACTGATGGTTTTAGAGAAGTTATAATATGAAATTGAAAAAGATTAAGTATTCTTCCACTGCCACTTCTTTGCAGAAAAATGTGTAATGCACAGATTACATTTAATTTCCATTTCTTTCTTATCATGAGGGAACTAATATTCAATGGTTACCATCATTTAAGAGCCAGCTTATCGCTATAGAAAGTGTGTCGTCTAATAAAAAAAAAAATCACTCATCAATATATCCAAAATTACAGTGTTCACAGTCAGTGTAAAGAAATATAGCCATTTTAACTTTGGGTCAGTTTTTAAATATTGTCTTAAATTAAAAAGTTTTGTAAAATGTCTGACTAATAAATGTTTCTACAAGGGAAATACAGTACTTTGCTATGTAGTGTGTAATACCCAAACTTCATAGCACTGAATATCTAAATGCAAAACTCCCTATAAACAATAGGAACAATAGGAAAATAGCTTAATTTGCCATTCTAATAAGGACAAAATACCATCAAATACAGGATATAAACAGCAACAATGCCACTGAATTTTCCACTGCCAAATTAAAAACACTATTCTAAGGCATTATTATTGTTAATCCATGTGATAATCCAGACATTATTTGTAATTAGTATCTCCAAAATGGGGAGCCATTGTTTGCACTCCTGTTTTTAAAACTGCAGAGACATTTTTGCCTTAAAACTCTATTTGTATTTCAGTCTTGAATGTTTCTGCTAGGATGTAACTTGACTGGCAAGTTAAGCTCAGGAACTACTGCATTATCGATAATGTGTGGAAAAAACAATTAAAAAAACATTTCACAGCATTATATCCCATTCTGTACTGTTAGGAAGAATAAAATGACTTATTTATAAGTATTTTTAACTTTGTATTTATTTTCTTAATGTATACACACCATGTATTTCATTATTCTTTCTTTTTATATCAACAATTATCTTATAGGAATTTAATTATATGGTACAAATAATCGTTTAGTTATTTTTATGCATTCACTAAGCCTCCATCAGTTCCATTTCAAGTAAAGGACAGTGTTAAATTTAACTAGAATGTTCTTTAGGTATGCCTCCATCATAAGTCTACAATGTGCTCGATGTTTTAGAGAGTTGCTGAACACTCTCAATTCCTCTTGCCCATGAAGTGCTGCTCCTTAACCATTTGCTTTTTGAATAAATGACTCAGATTTATTTGTAATATACTCTTGTCTATGCTCAGACTTTTTTTCAATATTCAAATTAAGAAATTAATTTCTTATTTCCATAAATTCAAAGTCCCCAATAATAATTTTTATAATTCATATTAAAAACCCAGTTCTCACAGCTCTTCCATGTGTCAGAAACTTTACTTATGTAACTACACCACTGAACTTTAGGAGTCTGCTGTGAGACCAAAATAGCTTCTTTAGAAACAAAAATAACTTGTACTGTCTCTTTTGCCTTCTTGTGAATTTGGCTGCAAAATAAATTGCCCTCCCATGAGGATCCCTCAAAGTATGCACAAATAAAACGTGCATGTGGAGGTCTGTATATGGATTTGTCTCTGAAAGAGCATGAGTATATATTATTAGATATAAATTACGGAAATGCAAAGAATGAAGATACATTCACTCTTTTAATTATGTTTTAAAACACAGAGTTTGTATTTTCTTTTCCTTTCTTTTTCTTTCCACTCTGTTGAAAGTTCTTTCCATGATGATTTGCTTTAACAGATATGTAAAACTCATACTTTTTTCCAACCAGTTCTCACATCACGTCGGTATAATTTCAGAGGTGACAGGCAGTGTCCTTATCATATCAAAGGTCTTTTTCCTTTGCCTCATCATCTCTTCTTCAAGTTAATATTCATGGTTAGGGTAACATTTTCAACACAAAGAGTTTGATTCTGGTTTTTCTTTTGCTTATTACGGAATACAAATGGTCTTTTCCAGTATCAGTGTTTGCTCAGGGTTACTCGTCTTCCACTTAACCTCCAAGGTTAAATTCATTAACTCTGAAAGGCATGCCCTGACACTTAGTGTTGATGTGTATCTACAATCCGAGTTTCACTGCACTGGGTAGCTCATTCCAAAGCATGCACATAATCTGCTGCTCTGAGCGATGCACCCAACAAAAGCCTTGGTGTGCAGGAAATGGTTCACGCACCAGCTCATGCCGAACAGATTACAAGCAAGTAAGAAGGAATGTGAGACAGCTAGAGTTTGCACTGTGTCGTGTTCTAATTAGTACTTGTTTACTGCAGTTTCTGATTTCATGTGTTCTGGTGTTAACTTTCCTTCTTGGAGCTAAATGGAGTGACTAGAAAAATAACATGACTTTATTACAAAACTTTCAAAATGTTATGGAAACATAATTCTTCAGTGACAGAAGTTCTGGGTGCCTGTTAACACCCAGTTAACAATTGTTAATTTTAGTAAAGAAAAAGCAAAACGCAGGACTACAAATCAGATACAAAATTTGGCACTGGCTTATTTTCAGAGACAACCATCCTCATCCTCAGAACTGTGTCCTGGGGATGTCTTTCCTCTGCTGCTGCTGTCCTAGGGAGGAGAATCACCTCTGGGATATGTCACTTACTTTGAAGTGCCTTTAAAATTGCATTTAAAATTCATCCACAGTCTTATTCTCCTATGTGACAGAATAACATGTTATGCGGTCTGTGCTTAACTATTCCAACTAGTTGAGGCTAAATGACTTTTTGTTGGGAGTGGTTAGAGATTGAGGCAACTTACTTTCATTTCATTGAGTAGTCCCTTCCTGCAAAATAACAGGGTAATATTATTCGTTCTTAGGCTTTTATTAAGCAGTTGGTCAATCCTGCATTTAGTCCTTTAGTCATCACTGAGAAATGGTTTGATCTACTGGGAGTTTCTGTTCCTGCGTGTTTGCAAGAAGTGAGCATCATGACCTGTAGCCCAGCTGCTGTGTGCCAGGCCCTGAAATTATGACATTTCCTGCCCAAGAAATAGACACAAGTAAAAGATTCCTGCAACATTTCGGTGTGAATTCACAGTGATTAATGTAACCTCTAGGAGGCTTTAAGTCAAGTGGTTCAAAAACCTATCACAACATTCATAAAATCAGTGCAGTCCTTTACTGACTTTCTGTTCTATGCACACTCCATCTGATACTTGTTTTTATTCTTTTCCCTTTCATGCAGTCACCTAATGCTGGAGACAAGGATGACCAAACTCTGACGGTAGGCAGCAATTAGTATACATCTGAGCATTTATTGCTGAAGAGGGTGGGTGAGATAAACCTTTCTTTGGTCAGCCACCTGTCAGCCCTTTTCTGAGTTACTGGACTCTCCTTTTTCCCTCTTGTGCTGCTATAGAATTTAAATAATTTTTTCCAGTGTCAAAGTAGTGAATTAATTCTCTTGATTGGTTTCTATCATTTCTCATCTAGTTTTTGAATGACGCCACAGATCAACGTACTTGCCCTGTAAATGGTTTCATTGCAAAAAAATACTTCCTTCAGGTTTGTTTTTTTTCCCCCCCTATAATTAGGTTTAGGGAATCATTAATCAACAATTTGTGCACTCTGATTATCTCTTTTTATCCAAAAGGGTAGACCGCCATCCACAAAGCAGTTTTACTCTGCAGAATATATTCAATACATCAGTTATCATACTAGACAATGACATGGGGAAAAGAACCGCACCCATATACTTAAAAGTCCTTAAAACATGTAAAAGGTGCTTGTATGTTAGCTCCATTACTGCAGGTGGCTGCACTGCCTTACCACTCCAGCACTCTGTTTTTGCAATCAGTATTTATTGTATGGAACCAGAGTGAGGCATATGTTATACTCTGACTGAGCTTAAGGGTTTTGCCATTAAAAAGGGGATCTTTTGATCTTTAAGTGACCAAAATCTTCCATCATTTTGATGATCTGAAAGTTCGCAATACACAGAGGCACTTAAAATGAGGATTTACTTCAGGGATTCAATCACAAGTTTCTACAAAGAAACAAATTATGAATGAGTCCTGATGCAGGTATGAGGTTTTTAATTTCTTCATATTTTGAGAGCTTTCATGGAGCTGGACATTTCTTTTCCTGCTCTTTTCCTGAGTCCTAGTAGACTAATGATTAATCTGATGATCCATCCTCTGCAGAGAAATCGGATATATACATCACAATGCTTAATACAGGGTATAGTTTAATATGCTCTGCTATAGGTGATGACTGAAAATGTTTCACTGTGTGGTGAGATAAATTTGTAGTGTTTCAGACCTGTTTCCACAAAAAACTAAATTCTTTCCCTTCTTTTTCTACTTAGACAAAGCCACGGCTCCAGCGGGGAGGAAGCTCTGCATCTCTCCACAACAGCCTAATGAGGAACAGCATCTTTCAGCTCATGATTCACACGCTTGACCCACTTGCTGAAGGTATTTCTATTACATTTTTTTTAATTTTCTGTTGAAAAAGCAAACAAATACTTTTCTTTTTCCTTCTCCTCATGGAAATATTTTTTACATTTATATTTACTTTCACTAGTCTTTTCTAGATGTGTTTGAATTTGCTGAGAGAGTTTTGCACTGTCGTGGCATGGTATATATGTTCCCACCGAGACTTGCAACTTAAGAAATGTGTTTACTGTGGTACTAACTAAAACTGATCACCTGGTTGATATGTGTCTTAACTGCTGTTTCTCTCTACTTCTGGCTTCAGCATGAATGAAAAAATTATAAAAATTCTATCCTCTTGTACTTTTGTAATTTCACAGTTTTTGTTTTCTTCCCTAATTTTCATTTTACTACATCAGAAAAAAAGCCAAACCATTAAGTAATTTGTCATATGGGACATAAAGGAGGATGAAACTCTGCTGGTTTGACTTTGAATAGATAAACACTGAGCTTGGAGACAATGCAACAAACATTGCTCTGTGTTATATGCACGCTGACAGTTTGTTCGCTTTATCCAAGTGTAGTATAATTTGTATTCTTTGTGCTGAAAGACATAATTTAAAAAAAAGACATAATTTCTTTGGTCTGCTATGGGGTAATTTGAGTATCAGCTTCTGGTACACTTCCAAAAAATTCACACCCAAGTCTGTGTTTGGTAAATGTATGTCTATAAGCTCTTTTCTTGCTGTAGTAATAATTGTGTTTAGAAATTGCACTTGTGGAAGAAATATGAGTGACTAAAGTGACCTAAAACACTACTAACAGGGAGAACTTCCAGCCTTCAGAGGTTATAAAGTATATATAGCACCTTTTTGCATTTAAGTTGCTTTATGTTTCTCGTTGCAACATTGCATGCTACTTTTTAAATTGCTCTGTATCTTTTGGACAAGGCACATCTACTTTGCCATTTCCATCTCAAAAAGCTGAAGCTTACACCTGTTGTGTCAACACAAGGGCAATTTTAGCACCTGATTATCTGCTATACTGTACTGTTGCAACAAGAAAACTGAGTTCTGACTAGCAGACTTCCTACCCCAGCTTGTAAATTATAGTTTTGCACGGCAATCCCTTGCACTCCTCTCTTCCTATAAAGCAAAGCTTCTGGGCCGCAGATGCATCTGTGATGTCTCAAATTGCACTAAGTGCTAATGCAAACAAAAATTCCAACCTGAAGAGGTAAATGGGTTTCATCAATTCGTTTTTAAAGATAAGACAACAGAAGCAGGTGGGGTAGAACCCATTATCAGGGATAAAACCTAAATAATAGATGGAAGACCAAAAGGAAGCTAGAAATTTTGACTGGAGTTCCATTTAGGCTTTATAATGGTTCAGAAATAAGATCAGCTGTCAGGTATTATGTATTTCTGTGTTGCTCAAGCTTACTTCACTTGTTTCTCACACATAGCTTGTTCAGTGTCCAGGCCTTTTCCCATTGCTTTTCCCCCATAGCGCAGATATAGTGTGATCCAGAGGATCCCAGTTTTATGAGACCCACAGGAAAAAAAGGTTTTGAAATCTGGAGCCTGACTTAGGAGATGCAGGAGCCCAGCACTTTTGAAAATTCATTATTATAATAAGATAACACTGTTCTTCATTATGTCAGTAAAACACTGGCTTTCAACATGGTTCAACAGAGATGACTGCAATGGATAAATCTTATTTAAATGACTCCAGAAAGTTTTATTTAGGGTTTCCTTGCTCAGAATATTTTCCTTTCTTTTTCTTTTTTTCCCCAGACTGTTATGCTTTTCTTGGTATTAATGTTCTTCAAAAGTTAGACTCTCAAGGTCTAGTGGCCTTTAACTGAGTACAAGGCAGTAGCCCCATTTATGTTTCATTAAAACTAGCACATGCTTTTTCTTCTCCCATTTCATTATCATTTGCCTTGCCCTTTTTTCTCATCCCTTGTGTCACTTATCACCTGCTCTCACCCATTTCCGCTCAGTGGCTTCCTCAACTGGGTCAGTCCACCAAAGCACTTCCCAGACAGACACCACAAGCCCTGATGTCGGCATGGCCAAAAGAACCAGATGTTTAGTCTCTGGAAAAACACTCTCTGCTCCTGAAGTCTGGCAGCTCTGTCTGGCTCTTTGCAGCTTCCAGATCAGCTGTTGCCATTCAAATGAAAATTTCCAGTTGTTGCCCTGCTGCTGGAATATCCAGCTTTTCTTTCTATTTAGATCAGTAATAAAGCTCACTATTGCATTCTGTTAAATAATTGCAAGGGAAATAGATGCAGAAAAGGATAAACAGCCTTGTTATTTGGATTTGTGAGGGCTTTGCAAGGCTCACAGAAAAGAAGTCTCATCTAAGTCCTCTAAGTGGTAGCATAAGCATTATAGAATATATAAACAGGCTCTATGACTACTAATGGTTAGTTTGACCTACACGGTCTTATTTTTACATTAATAAGTAATGTATTCGTAGTAAACCAGCTCATGTTATTTACTCCTGAATAATTCATTTGTCAAGTCACAACCAACCTCTGCTTTAACTGAGATGCTCTTAAAAATGCACTTGGTTATAAATAGGAGAATATGAAATGAATGAGAAATAACTTTAAGAAGTTTTTGTTTTCCACAAAATGTAGAGAAAAGGAGTCACCATGATATATGATTCCACATTTGTGAACTTGTCCTTCCTCTCCCCCTTCCCCACAAATTTGTTTTTTCTCTGGCTTGTGCCTGTGTTGTGAAAGCCAGCTTGTGAACACTTTCAGAGCAGTGGACTTGCAAAGTGCTTTGCCCCACCTCTGACATAAATGACATCTGAGATCTTCAGTGGGTGTCATGGATGTGTGGCTCTTAGGATTCAGAAAGGTGTGCAGTGATGCTATGGATTTAGGAGTTTAAGACAAGCAAGGCTTCTGCTCTTTAAAATCTCAGTCTGCTTAAAGTTTCTAGGATAAGGGTTTGGCCACTCTAGCTGGTGAATGTATAGGATATTCATTAGCTGGAAGTGAAATTTACAATGCAATTGAAACCTCATCATTCATTAAAAATGTAACTATGCAAATGACATTGGCATTTTGTTTGCTTTTGTCTTATTACAGAAATAATGACCTTGATGTGGATCATTTCCTGGGGATTAAGATTGCCGCGCATCAGGCTATCATCTACTCCCAGCTAGTCATTAATCCCCAGGAAATCCTGTGCCAAATTTGCTTCTGCTTAAGCGCTGGTCTTGCAATCCTTTATTCACCAGGTAGTCAGCTGGACTGTTCATATCGGCATTACCCATGTGAATAAGAGTTGACTCATCAGATTTGATGTATTGGCCAGGCCTCAATCCAAAATCCAAGGAATTTAAGCATATCATGGGAATCATTAATCATTTCTGAATTTTTTTTCTTCCATTCTGCCATGTATAGAAAGCTTACCCTCTCCCTACAAGTTGTAGATTATACAACCTGTCCACCACGAAGAGGTCTAGGGGAGGACTGGGGGCTCTCTATCTTCAGGGGCTCTTCAGCTCTTACACCTCCTACTCTGAAAAGTGCTTCCTTCAGGACTGCAGAGGGAGATTTTCCTCCCCGGAGGTTCCTGCAGGAACTCTCCTGAAAGGGGAATATACCAGTGATGAAGTGGGGGTTCAGAGCATCACTATAGCCTGAAGCTACATTGATTTTCTTGCAGATGTTTAGCAGGGAACAGGAAGGATGAAATCCTTTTCTTTCATTTCCATATCCATTTTCTTATCATGCCCCCCCTTTTCAGTCTGCTGATGTGGACCTGCAGGCCAACTAAATGTCTTCCTCGGCAAGGGAAAGATTTAGCTAGATGTTGACTTGCTTGCTCCTGCATGACAAGGGTATAACTCATATGCAAATGCCACCCTCTGCATGAAAATGAGTATGATATAAATCTCTGCCCTGGCTCCCTCCCCAGTGAAAGATATGCATCTTTGTCAGTTTTCTCCCATTCCCTTCTCTAGTTCCATTTCCAAAATGTAAAATTACAGGATAGTTTTTTGCAGTACTTCTGCAGAAAAGTTGTTTTTTATCATATTTGCTTTTTTTTTTCTTAAACATAAATATGGTGCTTGTTATCGGTGAGAGAAGTAACCTTCTGTTACATAAAGCTGAGCTGACAGTTCTGTTACTTCCTTCACTAAATGCAGAAAAATGCACTACTGTCACTGACTGCTCTGAGAGAAAAAACCCTGAAACCTATGTTCATGATTTATCAGGAAAATAAAGAATGCTGTAATTCTCGAAGTTTTTGACATAGTGGCAATTTATAATTAATCTCTAGAACCTATTGTGTTCCTGGCTATTGATCTTAAGAATTTCTCAGCTTTTCAGTTCACCTCAAACTTTTTTGCTTAATTTGTTGCTGCTCTTTGTGTTCTTTTCTGAGATGGCATGAAAAATGCCAGCTTACCCCAGCACTGGCTGTCAGTGGTTGGGTAACTTCCCCTTGAGTTGAGGGAGCCCGGCAGGCTCCCAGTTCTGGATCTCTGTCTGTGAAACCCTTGTGCTCTTTTTCTTCCCTTAGCCTAGGTTAATCTGCAACATCATATCTGGGCTCACTCTCTTTGGGAAGCTTTTCTGGCTGACGTTGTTTATTTATTATAAATATCCTCAGAGAAGTAAGGCCAGGCAGCTCAGCTTCCAGCAGCCCTCGGGCAGCGCTCAGCTCCTGCCTTGCTCAGGTAGCCTGAGCATTTCCAGTTTCCTCAACTCCAGCATGTGGATGCTGTGGGACTGCAGTGCGCTTCTCAGCACGATGCCAGAGGTGAAAGAATTAATTCTTAAAAAAGAATTTGTTTTGTGGCTTCTAGCTACAACTGCACTTTATCTAACACGAGGAAATATCTAGAGGAAATAAATGTAAATCACTCTGCATGTTTCTGTACTCTAGATTCTTCATCATTTGTGAGTGTCCTTGAGGCATATCCATGGGCTCCCACAGGAGTTCAGCATCCTTCTTCTTGCACACTTCTTCTAACCCAGCTCGTAACAGTTCTTGGTTGCTCTGCTGGCTCACCAGTGAGAAACAGCCCTCTGAGCAGGAAAACATGAGCTTTCTCGTTTTTTCTCCTGCTGAAGGCTGAAGTGTTTGCATGTCCTTGCCAGAGTAGTTGGGGGCTCCCTGCCAGGCTCACATACAAATTAATAGCTGTTAATTATTATTATCTAGTGTCTTCCTTTTATCTCCATCCTCTGGAATTTCAGTCCAGTGTGAAGACAGGCAACCAGTATAAAGGACCATGAGGCTTACCACCAAAATGGAGTGTCTTGTCTTATAAAGACAGATATTCATACCCTCTTTATGCAGCTAGTTTTCAGTGGCTTGGCTGTCTACAGAGACAATAGCAAGATGAAAGCTTTTCCGTGACACCTAAACACCTAAACACCATTTAAACACCTAAATGAGGTGGGTGGCAGTGATGAGGTACATCACTCTCCAGTGAGGCCTCCTTCCCTTTTGCTTTACATTTTAACTCTGGTAGAACCCAGGGAAATTAGGTTCCTAACTTAGGCACCTTCATTGCATGCTTGATGTAGATGAGATGGATGAATACTTTCACAGATATCTCCAACACCAAACTGAATTCATAGGCTGAAGGTAGAACTGCCCACACAGTTACATTAAGCAACAGCATAGGTAACATAGAAAATGGGGATTATGTGCAACTAAGGGCAGACTTATTTAAATAGACAGAGATGGTATTTTAGATAGCCCTGTTATTATCTGTCAGAAAGTAGAGAAGGAAGCAAATTAAATCACTGTTTCCCCAGGGAACTGCAAAACATTACTAAAGAGTTCAAAGCCAGAAATTAGAGCGGTTGAATTTCCAAGCTTCCATGTAGAACTCTGAGGACATAAATCTCACTTTAACAGCTGTGGAGTTTGAGCTGTCCACAAAGATGTGTGCTTTTGGCGTAGAGGAAATGACATTTTAAGCTAATGAAGAGAATTTTGTTATGAAGTTATGTTTCAGCTGATTTATCTAAATTTGCGTTGCAAATGTGCATCTAAAAGAAAACAAGTAGAAATTTGAGGTCTGAATTTATTTTAACGAGTGGCTTATTTAGCCTACATGCATGGACCACTTCATTCTCATCCTATTTTTGGGATGTTGGTCTTGATTATCCTAAAGGCAGTGGCTCCACTTTCACAGATTGTAGTGCGAGAGTGTTTGGGACTTTTATCCAGCTAATACGTCTGTAGGTAATGATATGTATAAAAAATTAGATATATTTTATTACACATAACTTGGGGCACAAAGAAGCCCTTCCAAATTCCTCTCCAAATGGGCAAGTCAGTAACAACATGTAGTTGTTGTGTTGCACTCAAAGTCTGCAAGAGTAAATGTCAGGTCTGTTTAACTTCAGCTGGTTCCAAAATATAGAGAGGAAAAGGCAGCACACTGTACTAGTTTCACTGATAGAATTTTTAACTATTTAAAAACTGAAGAACAGTTCTCCCTTTCCTTTCTAATAACTCAATTTTCCTCTACTTTTATTAAGTTACCATTTCAACACTGGGAAGAGACTCTAATTCTACGGACAGTGAAAATGAATTGCTAAGAAAAGGAGAAATCAAGCTGAAGGAAAAAAAAGAGAGAGAGAGCGAGTGCACATGCGCTCTCAAGCCTTTTTGGCCTTCTTTGAAATATTTTAGAAGAAGAGGAAAGTGTAAGCCCAACTATTGTTTCTTTCCAGGTCACATTCAAAATCAGAATTGCTTTTTGTAGGTAGCAAATTTTAAATAATGCAAGTTTTATGGTGCCTTTTTCTAACTTACCTTTGAAATTTAGAAATTCACTCTTTGTGTTTGTTTTGTGGTAAATGTTAGTTTTCTCAACAATTTATTTCTACACATCATGTTTTATTCTTCAACCAGAATCTACAGAAGCTGCTCACCACAGGCAAAATTCATGCCTTGGATCTCCTTGATACTTTCCGGTGATGTGCTGTTCTTCAGGCAGCGTATTCGTCCTGGGATTCCCTACTTGGTGTGAAAGCAAGACATGAATATTTAAATGCGAGCGTTATCCCAGGGCAGGATACACCTGTTCTGACTATGCATTTCCATGCTTAATGAGTTCCACTTCTTTTTCAATTTCCTCTTAACTCTGAATATCATTGCTAAAAATAACAGTAAATAACACGAATAAGTTATAAACCTCTACAGAGCTGTGAATAATAGTAGCTATGAGGGAGGTTCTGTTGAGGCTGGAAGCAGTAAATTTTCTTTGGGACAGTTTGTATATGGCAGATAGCTTAATCCTACAAAGGCTGAGTGGATTTTATGATTGGATTGTGAGAAGAACATGCATTTTCCTTGCATTATTCTCATCAGACATGCTGAAAATCAGGACTGCTGTTCACTGCAGTTGAAGTTGCACGTGTCCAGCACGCCGAAGTGTCTGGCCCCACAGACCCTGGGCAAAATCCTGGCCCCACCAGAAATGATAGTAATGATCTCAGTATCATCAGGAGGGTGAAGTTTTCACTTCTACATCTTGGCATTCCCATTCTCACAAATATTTGTAAATTCTTCAAGGGGAAATACTCCCTTCAATGTCAGTGGGTATTTTGTTTGACCAAGACAGGGTCAGTTCTGGTATTACAGATCAACTATCCTTTGGTGTCATTATGTTGTAGAGAATATATGACACTAGTTTTCCAAAGTTTGCTGGCAGGTGACATAAAGATGAGCGAAAGAAGATGAAAAGGAAACAAAGCCATCAGGAAGAGGTTAGGCATTATCCTGATCAGCTTCATGCTTTTCTTAAAAAAAAAAAAAAAAAAATTAACCACCCAAAATATCAAAATCACGATCTGCCTCATAATATTCATTTAAATATCTTCTTTTTTGTTGATTGTTTGTTTTAGTAAGATGCCATTGACCCACCTCCTTAAACAAATTTGCCTCTCCAGTGTATCAGTTAGAATCCTGTGGGCCCTCTGATAAACTTTCTTTTGGCACTAGAGAAGGTCTGATGGACTATACGGACTGAAAGAACTGTGGATTTTCAGTCTCATTTTACATGGTGCACTAAAAGCAAAGTAATAGGCATATCTTGCTTTAAGGTGCTGTTATTCTCAGCTGCTCAGAACTCCATTGGTATGTTTGTATACATTTTCAATTATATTTCTATTTACATTCCAATTAGATAAAATTGCAATAAACTAATTATAATAAAAACAGACAACTTTAATAAGATTCTTATCAGGACAAAAGCAGCTGCAATAAAAAACAGGGTAAGGACATACGATGAGAGAGAATAGGAATAGAAGCTTGAAACTTAAAGACAAGATAAAAGGTGACCACATTTGTTTTTAGAGTCCAGAGCAACAATGTCTCACATAATTTAGTTTCTCTCCAGTATGCTGCCTACTGGCCAAGTAACTAAAAGTCAGCTAAAAGTGTCAACATAAAGATCTGCCTTATAATCTTCATTTAAACCACTTCCTTTATTTTCCTACCTGTGTTAATAAAGCAATACCAGCATAAGCATAGTCTGAAAAGATATAATTCTGAAAGGCATATTATTTACTGTATTACTCAGATTCGGAAGAGGCCCCTTGCAATTGTTTCTTTATCAGCTCAATGGCAAAGCCTCCATTTTGCAAGAACTGCCAGCTCGAACACTGGCAGCTTGAAGGTCCACAGGCAAAAATGCAGGCTACAACAATGAATTATAACTTGCATAATTTAGATTATCCTGCAGGCATTACAGGAAAAAATCTTTTGCCTTTTAAGTAACATTTTTTTTCTCCTCTGCATACTGCAGTGATAGTACGTAATAAGTCCCACAGCAGTCCAAGGCCTCCGACTGTCCCAGATGAGACAGATGAAGTAGGTAATGAATAATCTACAAGGGAGATAAGAAGTTTATGAAGTATACAAAAGGTGGGAGTCAAATTTAATCTGAAATTCAACAAAAGAAAATTATTTCAAAAGGATTCTTCCTTTTAAAACTCACAGTGCCTGATATCCTTTAATTGTTGGGGTTTATGTGCTTTTCTGTTACCTCAAAGAGTCTATTTATAAAGGAATTACCTTTTATTATAGTTCTTCTAGAGGTTAGAACTCTTACTTTACACCTGTGTGATGTTAATCTCCATTAAATCTTTGGCACATTTTTAGCACTTAGAGTTCTTTGTTCCAGATCCAACATCTCTGATGAAACCAATTCAACTTTGATTCAAATTTAGATTGAATAGCTATGACAAATGATCTAGCAACACTTCTGAAGTGGGCTCTTTTTAGTTTACAGCTGGGTCTCTGACCAGCTAATTGAATTTTCTCAAGGCCAGCTGGAAGAAATCACAGAAAACATTAGGGAAGAAGAGAATATATACCTTCTTGATGTCATTATATGAATTCCTGTAAGTGCTTCACCTGAAATTCTCAGCCTTCTTTTAAAAAAAAATTGATAAGAAGAAAAGGAGATGTTGTAAAACATGGTGACAACAGTAAGTACAAATCTGGACTCATATCACAAAGATTTAAAGGAGGAGAAAATCCTTCAAGAAGAAACTCCTAAGGTGGCTGTTCAGGAAATCCATCCAGGACATAAATAAGGGGAAACTCATTTTTATAAATGCAAGAGGCTTGATTAAAGCAATAACCCAAGCAGTAAAGGCAATAAAAATCAGTAGTTCTGTGCTTCCTCTGCTTGCTACCAAATAAGCAAGTAACCAAAGGGCACGTTCAGCATCTGGGAGAAAAAGAAAATGGGCAAAACATACTTTTCTTCAAAACTAGGTTTTCTATGAAGCTGTGTTCATTTCTTGATTCAAAGCTCGATTCTCCAGGGACAGTATAATCAGAGAGCAATAATGATCTAAATTGTAGTTAGGAAATCCCATTGTTGACTTCTTCCGCCTCTCCTTGCCAAGCACCGCCTCTGCTCTCACTGTTGTTCCCAGACGCAGGACCTATTTTGATTCAAGCAGTACTAACATAAAACTAGACCTTATGGGGGAGAGCTATGTTGATGTAAGTCCAATTTTCATTTCATCCATTTGTCAAAACTTGGCTAGGGACAGACATCCTCTTTCGGATCCAGCCAGTCAATGAAGTTGTTACGCTCATCATCACTTTTCTGCCAGATGTCACAGCTCGGGTCTGTCTGATAGCTCACAGGAGAGCTTTCCAACCCAGCTCAGCAAAAATGAACTGCAGCAGCTTAAACACTGGAGAGAGAAATATTGCAAATTGCAGTGGCAGGACCTGTTAGAGCAGCCCCCACAGCCTGCGGGACGGGGCTTGTCTATCGGTAACCTTCAGATCCCGCAGTGCTGCAGTGTGCAGGGAACGCTCATCGTTCAGGATGGGTCCTCTGTTTTGGCTAACTGAGACCTGCTTCCACAGTTTTCTTTCATGTTTATTCTGGCCCTCTCATGAAGTTGATCAGCAAAAACTTGTTGTTCATTTCAATAGACATAAAACTGAAATTTTGTGTATTCTCCTCATTAAAAAAAAATATCTGGGCTACTCAGACTAGATTTCATGTATTCTTTCCTTTTCCCTGAACCCGCTTGCACTCAGCAGGCTACTGAACAATAAGCGTGGATTACCAAATTAAAGCCTTTGTTGCTTCCTCTGAAGGACTGTCGGGAACTGACTTTCAGAGTTGTGTGTGCAACCTCTTGCACAAAAAATCCCTTCTGTCTCCAAAAGTAGGTTAGGATTCATGTTTACAGGATTTTTTTGCTTTCAAGTCATAATTCTTGACTGCAAATTCACTCTCAATTTTACTTATCAGTTTCTAGCCTCTTTTTAATTTCTCTTCTCCCTTTTATTTTGCATTTTTTAACCCTTCCACAGGTTGAATTTATGGGTATGAAAACCCAGAAAAGATTTATACTGTCCATTTGCTGCTGTACCAATAGCCCCAAACCTACAAAGACTTAGGCAAAATCTCAGTTTTTCTCACAGGAATGGTCCTATAAGTAAAGTTAAGGCTGAGTCCTGTGAAACTGTTCCTTAGCTAACATTAGTCATAAAGGTGTTTGCAAGCAATGTTGCTAGGCTATATTCATTTTTACAGTATCTGCGTGACTATCACTCTTTAAGATTTGTTTATGGGAAGGATGTGCTCATCTTCTGATACCTTGCAGATTATAAGACTGGTTGAACCTCATGAAGTTCAACAAAGGCAAGTGCAGGGTCCTGCACCTGGGGAGGAATAACCCCAGGCACCAGGACAGGTTGGGGGCTGACCTGCTGGAAAGCAGCTCTGCGGAGAAGGACCTGGGAGTGCTGGTGGACAACAAGTTAAGCATGAGGCAGCAATGTGCCCTTGTGGCCAAGAAGGCCAATGGTATCCTGGGGTGCATCAGGAAGAGTGTTGCCAGCAGGTCGAGGGAGGTGAATCTCCCCCTCTACTCAGCCCTGGTGAGGCCACATCTGGAGTACTGCGTCCAGTTCTGGGCTCCCCAGTACAAGAGGGATGTGGCACTACTGGAGCAAGTCCAGCGAAGGGCCACAAAGATGATTAGGGGCCTGGAGCATCTCTCTTATGAGGAAAGGCTGAGAGAGCTGGGCCTGTTTAGCCTAGAGAAGAGAAGGCTGAGAGGGGATCTTATCAGTGTGTACAAGTATGTGAAGGGAGGGTGTCGAGAGGATGGGACCAGACTCTTTTCAGTGGTGCTGAGCAACAGGACGCGAGGCAATGGGCACAAACTGAAACACAGACACTTCCATCTGAACATGAGGATATACTTTTTCACTGTGAGGGTGACAGAGCACTGGCACAGGTTGCCCCGAGAGGTGGTGGAGTCTCCTTCTCTGGAGATATTCAAAATGCGCCTGGATGCAATCCTGTGCAATGTGCTCTAGGTGACCCTGCTTGAGCAGAGGGGTTGGACTAGATGATCTCCAGAGGTCCCTTCCAACCTCAGCGATTCTGTGATTCTGTGAAGGATATATAGCTCTTTAGAAGGTAGTTATAAGATATTGAGTTTATTGGTTTATTGGTGTTTGGCTCTTGAAATCAGCTACACACTGTCCAGCAGCAGAGCTGAAAATGACCACCAGTATTGTACCTACCATCTTAAAAGAAGTTATTTCCCAATATTACCAATGTCACACATGAGTCACAGACACAGTGATATAGGCAGAATCTTCATCGATACACAAAAAGATACTCACTGCCACCCTGCTTGTTCCCAAATGTCTCACAGTTAATTTTAAGCCAAGCTGTCACTGAGTTTAAAAAAAGATTATGCCTCAACACCTTCATAACTGCAGAAATCAGACACTAGGAAGGTCCAGAAAATACAGCGGTGGAGTTGCACTAAAAATTCAGGGATTACCTTCAGAGATTTCTCTTTAGCAGCTTTACTTTGAATAAAGAATAAGTCAACATCAAAGATTTTAATTCCCTTAGGGTATATAGAAGAAATGTGACAAGAATTTTGATGCAGATGTGTATTTTTATGTAAGGTCAGAATCTTGCGCTTGTCTAAGAAACCTGCAATGCATTACTGTGTTTACAAATATAAAGGCCCAATTCCTGAAGTTCTGAGAGTCTGAGGTAACATTTTTTGTGTAGGGGTACACACTGTTAATATCTTTAGGATAACAGTTGTAGCAGTACAGGTTGCTATCTTTAAAATAGCTGTGTGTCTTACCAAGTATTCTGAGAAACTCCAAGCCAGGTTCATTTCTGACATAACCGGGGGCGACTTCAGTCAATATCTGAGGCCCTCATGGCAGCAGAGCAAGGAGCTGGAAATACTGGCTACACTTTCTTCCCATGGGAGCTGGGACACAACGATTAACAGGCAGAAGTTAGTGTTTCACCACAGACAGTACCTGTAAAATTTATTGAATGCACCTGGCAAAAATAAACTGAGTAATTAGGTGTATTATTTGAAATTACAACTAATATAGCACCATTGACTAATGGTATTATTCTTTCTGCTTACCTAGATATGGTGTAGCAACTACATATATGGTAGAAAATAAGAGGTAATGGCAGATGTTGTCATAATCCTTCAGGAATGTCAGGCAAAATTACCAGTAACCCTCTGTTCTCCTCTGGCTTGAAAATATGCAGAAAGGAAGAAATTAATTCAATGACTATGTGATTGCCCAGGATGGGCTGTTAAGCTGCACTTCTGCATCCTCTTCGCTTTCCGAGACCAGAAGGGACGCTGATACTGACTGTCAGCCAGGCTGCCTGCGGTGGCCCCCGCAGCGGGAGCTGCGTGGCGCGGGGGGCTAGACAGTGCTGTTTTAAGCAGCAGGCCCTAATAATTGTGTGTTTCTAATGAGTGCTTCAGTCCTCTGAGGAAGGAGGGGAAGGAAGAAGATATCAAAAGCGGTGTTCCCAGCCTTTTTCCCCATTGTCCGATAGAAGCTGCTTACATACGTTACACGCTGGCTGCACTATGATTTTACAGGACACTGAAACTGACAGACATTTCAGAAAAAAATAAATTATCTTGTCTTTCTGTCTTTCCTTACAACCTCTCCATGATCTCTAAAGTCATCCTGCACGCTGAGCTTCAGAAAGGAGCATCAAACCTGAAAGAGTCTGCAAGGGAATATTTCATTATGATCCACCACAGTTACCTGCAAGAAATGTCTTATAGTGCTTCAAAGTTGAGAGTAGGGACATTTTAGGAAAGCAGGACCAGTATGAAAACTGTAATTTTTCAAACTTTTAGGATTTTTTTAAAGTATTTTGCAATTCCAAATATATAGTAGGCATTAATTTAAATCAGTGTTAGACAGATCTCCAGAATTTCTGAAGTCAGATAGCTAAACATAAAAAGTCTCTAGGTCTTGAAGCTGCTTAGATTACTCAGAACTCGAATTCAAATTCAAGATTTTAGCAATATAGGAATTCATACAATACTTTTGGAATGAGCTTCATGTATTTATTATAACATTCATTAGAATTTTTTTTCCTAATAAAATGGCTTTGTTTCCTTAGAGCAAACATCTTTAAGGTGAAAGTAAAAGCAATATAGAACATTCAGAATATTTTTAAAGTGCAGGAATAGTTGGGGAATATATTTGAACTTCTAACCTCATGAAACTAGAATTCTCAAATTTTCAAGGTGTTGGAATTTTTTGGTCTCTTTCCAAGCAGCCTTTATCACAGTATTTCCGATTTCCAGTTCCATATAATATCCAGTGGTTTTAACAGCTGAAAACATTTTCAAATCTACCAAATTTTTTTAAAAAGCACTTAAATTCAGTTGGAGTTTACTTAGAATCATGTTAAACAGAGTCCTGTTACAATAGGAAAATTCAAAAATAAACACTAAAGACTAGATTTACTCCCAAATTTTACAGCAGAAACGAGTACTGTACATTGGAGGCAGTAAGGGTGCCTGGGTTTAGCTGTAAACTATGAATTAAGTAAACCTTTGTTTTGGAACGTTTTCATCAGATTAATATTAATTTGTAATAGTATCTTAGCAACAAATTTCAAGAGGGCTTTAAAATCAGTGACATCATATAGGATCCATTTGGGGGCATCTGGTTTTTAGCTCTCAAATATTTCCATGGTGTATGGCACATGCAAACTGCTGGGAACAGTCATTTCTGAAGATCCCTTCCAGGAGCTGTGTTCAAAAAAGTGTACCACACAAAGCTGATGTACCAGGTCAAGCCAAATTTAGATGTCTGGTTGATCTGTGAGAGTGTTTTTGTTGTTAGATTTTTTTTACTATAATGATTTAGAATCCAGTTCTTTTACCTCTGGTGTTGCTGAGCAGCACTGATGCACATATTTTTGTTGAAATCAACAAAACAATTTGTGTGAGTAAGTGCAGCTGACAGTTTCTAGCATCATCACAGTGCTGTTGTTTGTATAAAATATTCTGCTCTGGATATAGGACTATAAAAGCTTTGAGGAGTGTAATCTCACCAACAAGATTAGATTTTTCCTGGAAATAGCTTTGCTAACTGCGAGAATTCACCTAGTTTAAAGCTTGGCGTGCTGAATTGCTGGCATTGTATGAGTGCCTAGGACATGACTAGCGTCAGTGTTGCGCACTTGCGTGGATCTGTTTGTACCTTTTCTCTGTTTTCATAAGGTCAGAGCCCCCTGTTTTTCCTTCCTCTTTGTTGTATATCTCTCATTTCAGACGGGACAGAAGCAAACGCAGATCTAAACCTGGTTGCCAGTACCTCAGTTACCATGCCTTTCTGCTGCTGCTTTCCTTTCTGCTGGAGATTTAGCATAATTTGCCATTATTGTGGGCTCCCTCTGAAAGCTCCTCTGTGTCTCTTCCATTAAGTCAGAGGTCCTTGGCGCGGTGGCTGCCACCACCACGTCCCATGCTATCGCTGTGTTAATGCTGCGGTCTGCAGCCGGGGTGCCACCTTCAGTGCCATCCTTCCCCTCTCCCCCAGCTCGTTTTGGGGGAGACGTAACTTCATCCACCCTGTCGCTCGCAGCCTTGCCTCCTGCATGCACTTGCATTTTACTGCTCTCGTTACTCTCTGGCTTCTTTCGGCATCGGTTTCCCACGCCTGTCTCCATCCTCCAGTGGACGCCTCGCCCCAGGTTCTAGCAAACCTGGTCACGGACAGGTGGAGGCAGGGATCGGTGAGAACAGGTTCAATCAAGGGCTCGGGCCCCCGTCATCAGGGATGCCCAGTCCCAGTATTAAGCAGCACGCCAGGTTCCTGACGCCTTACACAGAGGAAGTCTGTCCTGACACGATCAGGAGCTTTCCCTGGATAAGGAATTCGGACCTTTCAGGCTAAAATTGAGACATTAGGACAACAGCTTTTTCTACATAAAAGCAGCAAACGAGATTATATTACAGTATTAAGAACATCTTTACAAAATAGTACATGAATAACTAGATCATTTTAAAGCAATATATAAAATTATTTCTTTAAATTACATCTTTCTTTGCCCTGAGAGACTTAGAGTAATGCCATATGATTATGGGCATACTTATGTGCAAATAAGGACAGACTACACTGTGCAAACAAGACTATATCAGTATTTGTAATGGATTTTTTTGAAGTATGTCCCTGAAACAATCTTTACAGTTAAGTGTAATTCAATTTAAAAATTCTAACCATAATAAAAGCTTGTATTTTTTTAGTTACATGGCATAAAGCTTTCTCTCTGTGTACAAATTATATAAGAAATGTTTGTTTTGCAGATTCAAGTATCTGCAAATTAATAAAAATTTGGATCTTTTAAAGTACCAGATTTGCATATCATCACAATATTTTAGAGTTAAAAATTAAAAGCAAGATTTCCATTGAAATTCTCCCACGTAGAAAAAATATTGAAAGATCATGAAGTGCATCAGCTAAAAACAAAATAATTGGCTAGCATTTGTATGTTTGCTTAAGTACTTTCATAAACATAAACAGAGAATAATTGCATAGAAAACACCCATATCAAATTGTTAAATATCCATTTTTTTATAACTAAACTGTTTTAAAGGTTGAATGCTTAGAAGCACAGTTGTAAAGCTTTACATAAGGAATGACAACAGAGTGAAATTGCTTACAAATTTTTCAGCTTTGTGCATTAATATTTCTCTGTCCTGCTCTGTAGAATTTTGAAACCTATATTAATTATTGTGTTGATATACATGCAAAACTTTAAGAAAAAAGAATATTTTTATACTGAAATGAAATCTAAAGTAACATCTGAAGAAGAAAGGTGATTTTGTACAAGATTCTGTCACATGGAAGCATAGTCCTAAGGAGCTGGGGAGCTCTGCTTTCCATTTGTTCCTCTACTGTGATAGACCGTAATAATGTGAGATATTCAGATCTAATTAATGATTTAATTAATTTAGATGTTATAACACCTGATGAAGTGAGTAAATGCAATTTTTCTGATCTCACACATGACAAGAGAGTGGTCAAATTAAGTAACTCCTATATAGCAAGTCAGCATCAGCACTGCTATCAGAATGCTTGTAAGACAGCATCTCATAAAAGATTTATATTCTCATATAAAGAATCATGATTCTTTAGATAATGCTTTTTTTTTTTTTTTTTGGATGCCTAAATATTTAAATGCCTGACCTGAGACATGTTAAAAGGCTTAGTTTCCAAAGTTCCTGCTGATCAGGTCCTGTCAAGGTTTATTATGTGTCCCCATATATGGAGACACCAAAATTGGCAATCACCTTGAAAAGGCTGAATTTTAGATTTCAGCACTTCTCCCGAGATCACAGTCTAGCAGGTCATTTATCTAAACCACGTGACTTGTGAAACTTCCTGGGGGGAAAGGCTCTGCTATTTCTGTAATCCATGTTTCGCTGTCCTGCAGAATTTTTTTGCATAATCGCTGTGAAGTTTATGAAGCACATGCAAAAACATGTACATTTCTTGAATGTCTGCTGTTTCCTTATCTTTGTGTCTTTTACTGTGATGTTGTAGAGCTTGGATCATATGGAAACCTAAAATATTATGACACAATGACTGAAGAAGGTAAGAAATATTTTAGAATTGTTTGTATGAGCTTTCTGTAAAGTCCTTCTTTGAGCACCTTTTGTGGATTTGCTTTTTCTTTCATTTTACTTTATCCTATTTTCCCTTTCTTCATTTTTGAATAATTCTTTTTTGCATGATTTCATTGTCACTGTGATCAGTTGTCGCTCTCTTTTCAGGTTACTGTCATCAGCTTTTCAGTTTTGCTTCTTTCAGATAAGGAAATGCAACAGAATGTGTTTATTAAAGAAGGACAAACATGCAAATCCACACTCACAAATTCTACTGAACTGTATAATATAGCTTACAGTTGCTTATTTTATGTCATGTTTTACAGTGCATTCAAGAAGATGAGTTCATTTATGGATGTTCAAATCACTCAGTTTGAAAACATTTATTAAATTACCTCAGTTTTGTGTATTATTCAAAAGTAATCAATAAACTTCTTTTAAAAAAAAACTAGGCTTCACTATTTCTAGAATATTAATTGTATGCTTAATTACAATACAAAAACTGTATAAAATCCTGATTCTGCAATACAAGTAGGAAGTAATTAGGGCCTGAATCAGTGCTCAGTGAAATCTCAGGGAATTTTTCAGCTGAGTCAAAAGCATTGCTGTTTAAAATGCTAATTCAGGAAAGCAGTTAAGCATATGCTTAATTTCCACCACATGCTTCAGTCCGAGTCCACTCAGCATTTCTGCAATTGGGAAGTTTTCCTCAGCTGAGACCTGATTGTCGGTAGGATCAAGGCCTTTTGTGCAGCTCTCTGATTACAGCGCCAGGCAGGTGGTTTCATGGGTGTTCAGTTTTGCAGTGAACAGCTTGCTGGAAGATGGAGATAAGCGCGAGGCCTGTAGAAAAGTTAACCGCCTGTTCCTAAGTTTAAATTCCTAAATTCTTAAGTTTAACCATGGGAATATATGATGAACAGCTAGATTCTCTTTTTTTAAAAAAGACAGCTACTTTCTTGCTTAGATTATTTTCTAGTTTAGACTGATCTTGATTTTAAAATGTTTTAAGAAAACCTTCATTATATGACTTACTCCTGGCCATTTCTCCAGGAAAAGCAAATGTTAGATTCTGACTATTTCCCATTTTCTACATGTGCTGTTGATACTCACTGAAATATAACCATACTATTCTGGGCCCTGCTTTTGGAGGCGGTTCCTGTCACCCTTGTGCCTGCTATTGCAAGACTCTGATTTCTTCTAGAGAAGGTGCAAGCTCCAGCTCATACGGACGACAGGGAAAGCTGGAGTGCTATCCACAGTTGCCCAGCTGGCAAATTCACTGTCCAATTTACAAGGATGGGCATGAGATAATAGATGCTTGAGAGGAGATTTTACTGGACATTTTGGTGTTTAAGTTGTTTAAATACTCCTCTCAAGCATCTGAAATGAGTTGTTAACCCAGACCATTCAGATACAGCTACCAGAGCTAAAGTTTTTGCGGTATGTGTCATCTCAATATTTATCACAATCAAGTTACAAATGTCATTTTTCATTGTAGCCTCAGAGTTGGATACATTGAGGTTTTTCTTTTTTTTTCTGAAGTACTAAGTCTACCGTTTCCAAAGTAGTCACTACATCAATAGACTTCTGAGTTGTATAAATACCCTAATGGTAGTTAAATATAGCTACTTGTGGGAAAATATCCATGCAAGTACGCTCTGTAAAACTGCTATATATTATTACCATGCTTAGACTGAATATAATGCTATAAATATTCAGTGTCACCTCAGAGAGCACCCTTCATGAATAAATAATCCAAGACCTACTGTACATTTTCTTCCAGTAGCAAAAATAAGGAAGGAAGTGCTTTTTGTCTTTAGGAGTATTAACACTGACAAGAGTCTGTGATATGGGTTAGCTTCCCAAATACAACTGTCGTCATCATCATTTTTACATGTCTTCAAAAAGCAAATAATGAATAGTGTATCCCAGAAACTGAGCTTAGATCAAAGCACGCTATATCTTGAACTTTCCATTTGGATATGCAAAAACATAATCCCCATCACTCTGCATCACACTTCATTATCCTTTTTTCTTCTTTATCTTCCTTTCTTAACTGAGCTTTTTACATTTTTATACATTAAGTTAGGCAGAGGAATGTGTAAACCCAATTATAAATCCTTTTTTTTTTCTAATACAGTACATTCTTACGTCAGCGTCCCCAAACCCTAAGTGAAGAGAGCTGACAAATCTTTAAATCCTCTGATGAAGTCACACAAGGCACATCAATTCTTGCTGTTGTGTCAGAAGAAGCAGAGGCAAAAGGTGACAATAACAGATATAGTGAAATAGTCAGAAGACCGTTGTGCTCTAGGTCTTAAAACTGAGCTCTGCTGTTTTGTTAGCTCCTGTTTGGTCTGAAACTGACTTTAGATTAATTGCTGATTAAACAGGCCCAACTTGGAGAGAAAATATACCCTACCACATGGGAACATGAAAAATCTGCATGTATGTGCAGATTCATGCATTCATGTGACACCGGTGACTTTTTAGCATTAAAGCTGAAGGGGTATAAGGAGGATTTCTGGAATTGATCGGTTGTGACCCGATAGTTTCGTTCCCTAACTGTCCACCAGCAGGCCAGGTAGGCACAGTTTAGGTTGCCTAGACAGCCTTAATTTTGACATCCTGTGACTCATGAAAGCTTGGCTGCAGTGCTAGTGTTGCAAAGATGTAGTAATTTGCATTTAGTCAGAGGCTGAAAAGAAGACAAATGGTAGTATTGAATTTTTTAAACCAGTGAATTTCCCAAAATATTTTTCTGTCAAATCAAAGGCTTCTGACCCAGAGAATCTGAGTCTGTAACCTGGGTTGCAATCAAAGGACTTTTAATATAACCTTGATCAGGAGGCGAACTCAGAGATGCCAGCTGGAGTTACTCATGAAGATCAAGGCACATGTATATTGTACAATACTGATTTGTTTGCATGTGTTCAAATATAACCAATTTAGCTTTAAGCTACCTTCTTTGCCAACCACCTGTCCCTGATCTCCCATTCCTTCTTATTCCGCCCCACCCAAACTGAAACAAACTGCAAAATTGGTCTGAGTTCAGCAAATCTAGATTAATGAAAGAATTTTCTAAAATAGCTTATCCTGTTTGGGGTGTGTGGAGTCAAGAATTTTCATTGACCTGAACTCTCATGGTAGCAGATGATGTAAAAACTACTTTACATAGTCAAACCCACAGTACATAGGACTGTGAAAGACAAAACCCAGGCTTCTAGCTTCTAATAGAAAGAAAAAGTTACATGAAATTCCTATGGCTTGTCATAGTAATCCCACCTGGAGATGAGAAAAAGGCATGAGAGAAGATCTGTGCCTAAGGTTAAACCTCTGGGGCTTTCTATTAAATATGAATGATTTAGAAATATCCTGAGATGGTCTTATTCCCTGATGGGTCTGTGCATACCTGGGCTTCTCCTTTGCCAGACAAGTTTTGTTTAGCTTTGTTTTTTAACTGATGGAGGAAAAGGGAAGGAAGAGGCTCCACTTCCGCTTGTATGTCACTACCCTCATGCAGGCTAGCAGTAGTGCTTTCCTGCAGTGGCACTTCAGTTTTATACTTTTGATAGTCCGTATTTTGTCTTTTAATCATTTCTTTCCACTGCTTGTTCACCTATACTGAGTGAATCAAATGGAAGGGAATAAAGTAAAACTATGTAAGACAAACCATGCATTTCTAAGAAAGAAAAATGAAGAAAAATAGTGTTTCCATTTCCAATAATCAGTTTAATTTCCATGACAGTGACTTGTAACTGTGGAACAGTCTCCTGAATGAAGTGGTGGATGTGTATCTTACAATGGTAATGTCAGGGTAGGAAACTCCTTCTAAAGAAAAAATCAGCATGGAAGGGGGCCCTTGACAATACAACAAAAATTGAGGAAAACAAGTTTTAAGCTCATATAAGGCAGAGTGAATCTCTGTAGAGACATTTCATTTTCAGTTCAATATTAGCTCAAATTTCTCTAAACAAAACTAAGCAATTCCAAACAAAACAAGAATATCCCTATAAAACTCTGCATTATTTTAATTAAATTGTTTAAAACTGAACCTTAAATTAAAACTAGCGTGGAGTAGGTGAAGATGTGGATGTTTCCACAGATCTTTTTCAGGAAGAGTCTCAGTTTCTTCGTTTGCATGGCTTCCAAAAATGCAGTTGTATATTTGTGGCATCATAAGCCAAATCCTCAAATGTGTGAAGCCAAGATTGGACTCCGAAACCTACCACCAGCAATCTATGAGCAAACTGACATGCAAGGTGTATGAAAATTATGCAGGCACCTTTGAAAACCTAAACATGCTTATTGATAAGCTCTTTTTAATTGCCCCAGTGCTTCAAATGGAGTTAGAAACAGGCTTGACTTTTCCAGCATTTCAGCATAAAATATTTGGAAATATGATTTTCTTTCTACTTCTCTCTGTTTTTCCTTTCTCTCTTCAGTTCATCTCATAACCTGAGCACTTCCCTTTCTCTCTCTTCTTTTTCCTTTCTTTCACTTTTTTTCCTCTTCTTCCTTTTCTTCCTTTTCTAACTAAAATCTCTGGCATTGACCCTATGCATTGAAATAAGGAGATGGCTTACAATTTATCATTGTGTTCTACTCTGCAATGCTCTTCTGCAGGCAACTTTACTCGAGGCATTTTATACCAAAAAAGAAGATGTTTGCAATGTATTCTTAAATGCTAACTTTTATTTTGGAGCATGATATGTTTATGATAAGATAGAGGTTGCAGAAGGGGCAGTGCCTACAGCTATTTATTGGATCTTTGTATTATTTTTATTACTTTTGAAGTGATTTGCTGTTGACAAATTAATTCCACTTCCCAACAAGTGATATCTGCTAGTCCCTTTGCACAGTAGAATGTAGCTTCTGTGCATATGAAAGTGTTGGTACAGAGTTTTGAACCAGTTTCTTGTAATGGTATTGTTTCTGATAAGCTCCCATTTGTGAGAGGGGAAGAGAGGATTTGTTTCTTGACCCATGATTCATTCTTGCATGTCTTGTATTTTAACTTGGAAACAGTGACTCTGCATTATCCAACTCACTGAGTTCATTCATGACTTCTCTCTGCTTCCCACTGTTAATCAATTATTTGATTCCATTGAAATATCTTTTGGCCTTAAGCCTGCATTCATTTTGCAGCAAGGACAGCAAGAGTTGGACTGCTTTCAATGGATTTTTTTTTTTTTTAAGATTAAGAATTAAAACAGGCAAGAGCCCTGGCTGGTATTAGTGTTTTTAATTAGAAGAGTACTGTGCTGTAGTTATCCAGTTATATCTAAACAAAGAGAAAAAAAGCCTGGAAGAGTAATGGCAATGAGAATAAAAATAGAAAAGGAGGCATACAGCATCTTCCTACAAAACATAAACTGTCATAACCTATCCAGAGAGTCCTTACATAAGATAACCAACTTAGAGGAAGAACTGAGTTAATTTCACTTAATGTTTGCCATCTTTGACATTGTCTAGTTTGAATACGTCATTTGGACTCAATAACCGACAAAGAGTAACAGGACCTGAGACCTCTCTCTTAGGATGGGACAAGTTCCCCAGAGACAGTCTAGATGATGAGTTGCGAGTAGATCTCTAACTTCTCCAGGGATGACCTGATGCGAGACGTCAACCATCTGGCAGGTTGAGAAGAACATTTTCCTTTGAGAAGCTTTCATGAAAATCATTTATTATGAAGATTTCTTCTCCTTCTGAAATGTCTGTAGTAGTCACAGGGGCACAGCAGAATGCAAAGTGACAAAATGAACCACAATCAGTATGACATGATTTATGGATTCCTCTGAAATTCTGTGTTACTGTGCTCCTAATTCAGACCTGAAACTCTGCTTATTATCTTTATTCATCTTCTGTTTAGGCTGAAATTCTACACCAGCACTTTCATAGATGGAACTTCAGTGACTGCTTCAGAAGAAAAACAATTTTTTTTGTTGTTTTCAATTTATTTTTCAATTATTTGCTGATTTTTCAGAATAAAAAAAAAACTTTTATATTTTTATTTCCATAAAAAAGAGTAAAATAATGTATCAGATACAGTATATAAGTAATAAGTATATATCAGAACATCAGATAGTGTTTAATAACATATTAGGTGCTTGGGAAGAAATGGAAATGGATTACTGCACTGATTTATGGAGCCTAAGCTATCACAAGGAAACCTAGCCTCTCAAAACAGCTGCATTTGAATAATGACAATGCTTTATTTTAGGAAAGTTCAAGGAGAGGGCCTCAATTCTTCATAAGATTGCCAAAAAGAAGTGCCAGGTGGAAGACAGTGAGAGGCGGAACGGAGATGCTAATCATGGTGAGTGTCGCAGTGCAGATTTACCACTTGTCCCTGAGGGCTTATTCACTGTTTTATTTTGCTTGAAAATCCTTAGAGCCAAATTTCCCCCTCTGCTTTATTTATGATAAGCTAGTAAAAAGTACTCTGATTACATATAGGAAAGAGTGTAAAACACATGGACAGGACTGGGAGTGACGTGCAAGAAGAGAAAGGCTGATTAAGACATTAGAATGACACCCTGCAGGGAAAATGCAGAGAAAGATGTAGTGCTGATTTTGACATGAGAGAAACGGGCAAAACTTACTCTAAGTTTGAGTTTGAAAACTCGGTGAATTTACCGAACTTTGAAAGGTTGGTGCAGGGGCAGATTGTGCTGCGTTATTTGCTTTTAATAGGTCGTGTTAAACAAAACCTGGTTTGCTCAGCAGTTCTGCATATACACAGCATCCCCACAGGGCTAACGAATAGCTCTGGTAGCCACACCTGGTTTATAGCATTACCAGCTCATCTTCTGATTTTATTTTTTCCCTATCCACATACATAATGAAACCTGCCACATACGCAATTTGCACTGTTTTATCTATCCGAACTCAGGTTTCAGCACTTTTCAGTTCATGGAGCCCTAAGAATTTTCTGGTGGAGAAGTGAAACCCCTTAAAAATTTTGCACAGGTTACTTACTGTGTATTATAGATGAATTTTTGTAGTTCCTGAGGTCAAAACTACTGCTTAGGAATATACATATTTTAGGTGATAGCATTCTTGTCAGAAAAAGAAAAAAAACTTTCACATTTAGGATTTGATATGGGCATTGGCAAGTTGCAGAGAATCAGTCAGGCCCATATATGCTATTCTTGTACAAAATCAGCTTACTATGGTTTTTGATTAAGGGTAAGAATTTGTCTTTTAGTTCCAAAGTTCATATATTAAAAGGAAATCCTTACCATGACCTCTCTTTTCTCTACTTGACCATTGCATGTTCTCTGCATTAGAAAACCAGATGCCAATGTGTCTGATAAAATCTGAACCATTTTATCAGTTGATACTTTCTCTGACCTTGTGCTATATTTAGGCACAATTTGCCTCCAGAATCAAGCAATTGGATGAGATACGCTGTAAATGCACCATAATGCTGGGTATGGGGTTAAGAGACAACCCAAAGGCACTGAAATAATTACAGATAGCCTGGCACTCCAATCCGATTTTTAATTAAGATTAATCTCAGGGTAGCAGTAATGCAACCACATAGGTGTATTTACCTCTGTGCAGAAGGCACGTTGAACCCGAGTTAGACAGTGCTTTATAACTTTATATTGTCCAAGGGATTTTTGGCCATTGGCATTTTTATTTAGTACATACCAAAAGAGATAATTATTGATTAGAGATTTCAGAGATAGTCAAGGTAAGAATAAATTTGAATAAATCTGGATTCAGAACCCAAAGGCTCTGTTTTCTTCCTCTAATCCTTGTAAAGGTTTTGTATGAAGGCTGTAGGATTCTGTTATGAAGGTATTGGATCATCCTGTTATTCTTTTCCCACATATTTGTAAAAATGGAAAGAATACAAATACTGTTGGGAAGTAACTTTACTAATTGCAAAGGTATAGTGCGCCATACCTCTGCAGAGGTTTCATAGGTAGTGTATTATAAAAATTATATGTTCTTTATGTTTGATATGTTCTTTACTGTCTGGATAGAATGCTATATGTCAGTTTTGACCTTAAAAACTCAGTTTACCATATGTAAACTGGGTTTAGCATAAGTAAAGCATAAGTTAAGAGCACTGGATATTTTCCAAAGTCATAAAATAATTTAAATATTTCTAGAATGTAAGTGCTAATAGGATAGTTTCTTCAACAGCAAAGTCACCACTGATCAGAATTGTATTCAAAACATGTACTGGTCAAAAAGAAGCCAGAATTTTTTTCTGTCATTTTTGTAAAGGAGGTATTGGTCCACCATCAGTATTTGATGATTTAGACAGACTGAATGAATATATGACAGCAATTTCACTAATAGATTTGTTATATAATATTCTGTTCTGTTGTTTTCGTGCTCCTATTATGGATGATGCCCCAGAAAAAAGTGCAAAAGTGGAAGTTGCAGTAACACCACCAAGTGATTCAGGACCAGTGCAGAATGGAATCGCCCATAACGCTGAAGAAGAGGTTAATGTCTTTTTTATTCTTTTTAGTTTTAATTTTGGTAGATATATTCTGTGCTTGTTTCTGCTTTTCACTGAAAGTACGCATCCTAATAGCAAGGAGCTGTTGTTATGGACTGGCTACAGTATGTTTAATCTTCATTTTCAACAAAACCCAATGTATGAGAACGTGTTTTGCCATATAAAAAAGTTTTTCTCATGCCCCCTCTGCCCTTCAGTGTAAGTTTGGTAGTCTGGAATGGATTCTTTTAGGAAATGTATTTTTGCTTATCAGACAAGAAGTTGTGTCCACAGCCCTTAATACAGCTAGTGGAAATTGCTTGTCTCTTTATCATCACATTGCACAGAACTTGCTCTCTTAAGAGGTGGCCTCTGATGCTGTAATTCATGGCATGGGTAAAAGTAGTTACAACAGAACTGTACATTAACTCCTTCTCAATTCTGTCTTTGAACAAAAACCTTAAGACAGCTAACAAATTAAGCTGAATGAGATATACTATACTGGTATTTCTTTGACTCTCATTCATAAGAATTAAACTCTGTGAAAGAAGACATTAAATATTTAAATTTACTTATTTTAATATATACCTTTTGTAGACAATAATCAAGTAATTGCATAACTGTGTTTGTCACACAGCTACTGAAATAACTATAAAGATGAGCTAACTTCTGTGTTAAATAAGCTGTAATTCTCAAGTGTAGCAGACTGCAAAATTTGGCCCTCTCAGCCCCTTTTTTAACGTATTCAAAAAATTTTTAAATGTTATAAATCCCACCTAATTCCCAAGTAGGCAAACGAGTGGAAAAATGCTAGTGAATTGGCTTTGCCAAACGTGGGCACTGCCCTTTTAGACGAAGAGAGCAAATCTCGTCCCCCCACACAGGAAAAGTCTCATTACAGATAGTCTTTGACACAGAAGCTTGTACAATGGTTGTATAATGGTTTTGTTTGTGCAGCTGACTTCTCAGCCTTTTCCTAAAGCTGTAGTGACACAAGAGAGTTACTGCAGGAGAAGCTTGAGCAGTGGTCTGTGCCACAGCAGGAGCCTCCCCTTGCTGAAAGTAGGATGGGCTATCTTGCATTTACCTACAGCAAAATCATGAAGTAGAAAGGCAATTGCTGTGTTTGATTTGAATAGTCCAGAGTTTAGGTTTTTATATTTTAGTTGCTTTCACTTACTTTTTATTTATTAAGATTGTTAGTCTAAATCAGAAACAATCTTGACTTGTTCATGACCTGAGCAATGTCACTGTAGCCAAATAAAATTCTTTCCTTGAAAGGTACTGCAAGACACAGGAAAAAGTAAAAGTGGGATACAAGTAACAGTGTTTGTTTATTTATTTCTGTTGGTCACTTCCTAAACACAATTATCCCTCACAAGGAATATAGTTTTTCCTGGAACATACTTACAACAGGAGAGGTCATCCAATTTTGTGCAGCTGTCTGCAAGACTGGGAAAAAACATCGTGATACATAATAGGATGTCTCCAGGAAGAGTTTCTGTTTGCCTTACAAAGCTAGAAGTGGAAAAATGACAAGATAATTATGGCCAATTGCCAGCTGGTGCACCAAATATGGACAGATATCTTTAGTTCTTCACTACTTGCAGACAGTTTTGATCTCGGAAAAAGGAACAGAGAATCAAGACCCAGGTTCTAAAAGAGCGGGATAGTTTTTGATATCCTGAATAATCACATAATGATAATGAATCTCATGCAGAAAGGAGAGCATAGTAGAACATTTAATTATATTTTCTGTTAGTCTAAGTTGTCCAGACTGACAAGCCACATAAAAGATCTTTGTCAGGCCAACAAAACAACAAGATGAGTATAATCTATTTAATAAAAATTCTCAGCACTCTACTTGCACATTACTTTAACACTGAACTTTTTAAGGTAAGTAAAGATCAATTTTCAGATCCATCTGGACCCTGTTCTGAGAGTCTGGCTTCACCACTGCAGTGAAATATATCTTTAGACTGGTTTTTTTCAGTTTAGCAAAAAAAGTAAGAAATCCAAAGCAGTGTATTTTTCAGACTTCTGTTCCTGAAGACTGATATCATGGTGTCATAGCTTGGTATAACCTGATAAGGTGTACAGAAATTAGTATGTAGGACATGCAAAAATTCAAGTAGATCTGGAAGAAAGAAGCTTAAGAATGAAACTGCTCTTGCCTCGTAAGGTTTTTCTCTGAGATTGTTCAATGAAAACAATGATGGAAAAGCAATCATAAGCAATCATATCTCACAGCAGTGTCCATATGCTATCCTTCTGCTTCACAATGAAGGGGTTTCTGAGCTTGTTCAGAAATCTGCAAGGTCAAGCAGCCTCATCATCCAAGACAATGGTTTCAATTTCAAACAAGTGCGGGATAAGTAGATAAAATTTTGCAGGAATAAATTACTCAGCAATGTCATCCCCCCTGCTCCTCCCAACTTCCTTTAGACATCTTCAGTTTTCAGTGAGGCAGGTTTTAGAACTTTTGTGTTAAATTCAGCAAGCATTAGGACATTCTGAAAATGTGCTGTGCTGTGTCAGAGGTGGGATGCATTATTTATCCTTATCAGGATGACAAGACAGACCAAGCAGGGAGGCCCGTAACTGATGCAGGAGTGATTCTGCAGTTTCAGCTCTGTCAGCCTGAAAGAAAGGATTTTAGGCGTCTGCTGTCACACTAACAGATAGCAATCCCCTAATAACATTTTGAGACAGCCCATGCTGGCTTCTTCCCTGGTGGCCTTTCTAATTTTGTCCTCTTCCAGTGATAACCTGACAGTTGCTGCTATCTCAGGCTATTTCAGTTATTGATGTGCTGGAATCCATTGTTGTAATTTAAATAAATAAATAAATAAATAAATAAAACAAGTTGTAATAATAATTAGCTGCTCATCCATTCTGTTTATTTAAAAAATAAATAGATCTCTTTAGCACTTAGGACCTTACTGAGCCTGTGAGGTTCTATTCCCATTCTCAACTGTACAGTGACCCTTCTTCAACGTATTGCCTAGCTGCTTGTGCACAGCTTCTTGGTATGCTTTTCTGAACTGTGGCATCACCCTGAAGCCAGCTCTGACCTTCTGAGATACTTGGTCAAAGTTAATAAAACAGAGCAGATCATAGAGAGGGGTAGGAGATGACAAACAGAAAGAGAGAGAGGAAAAGAGATTTAGACAATAAAAAGAGCAAGAATAAAGGTCAGGAGGGACAAAAGCAAAGAAAAACAGATCCTCTGCTTCTCCCACTGACGTCCAAGGAAAATCTGTTTACTTTACTTCAACCAAAGCTTGCACAAAGGTGAAGTCTGCCTTTTTCCAAAATATCTAACTGCTTCTGTAGCTGTTCATCCCCCCAGGAAACAAGAAAGAAGAAAACAGAAACAGATGAACTCAGCACTCTTCAGTTTCCTTCTGCTTTGTATATTGACTTCATGGGCACTAATAGGATTATTCCTGAGTTGTAATAGTGTAAGCAACAACAGGATCAGACACACAGCATTCACATGGCCTTTTCTTTGATGGCAGTTAGAATTAGAGGAAGGGAAATTGGTCGTTGCCCTCCTGAGCCTTCTTTCCAGCTTCTCCAGACTTTGTGCAGACACTTCATATCTCTACGACATAGCATGTTTTTGAAGACAATGGTACCAGTTCTAACGAGCAGCTTTGTTCTGGGAAGTAATAATGAAGGCACAGGCTAATATGCCAGCTAGTCTTTGACAAAAGCTTCTCCTCCTCTTCCCTCCACAAGGAGTGGTTCATTACAGTTTAATCCTGACCAACAAACTCTGGAATTTTGGTCCTTTTATGAACAAGTATCCACCATTTGACCTTGAACATCATTTGCCTCCACTTCATGAATAAATTTGATCTGGTGGCTTGAATTCTTGATGATTTTTCTTTACCTTGATGCAAAAAAGAAGTGCTGTAGGGTCATAATTTAGAAATGTAGTATAAAAATCACTTCTCCCCAGTTTTATACTTGTATATGTCCAAAGAAATGTTTTGTGACCCATAAATGCTACTTAGACTAATGTATTTCTTTCTGTGTGGGATAAAGACTCCTGAATACCTTTAGACAGTTTACTCTTAGTACCTGCACATCCCAGTGACGTTCATTTAGACTTGAAAAGATCAGAGGCACTGTCCTTCTTGAGGAAGCAAGCTGCAAATTTGTCTTTGGGAGAAACTGTCCTGAAAACTGTTGCCTGGGGTATAGCTGTGCTCCCACAGCAAATCATCCAGTATTTCTAAAATACGTTTGCATTGAGGATCTACAAGATGTGCATGGGAATCTAATTCTTTCTCGTCCACTGTCACACTTCACTATGATCTTTATGTTTTTCCCTCTTGCACAAAAAGCACAGTCATACCAACCTGACAGCCTTCTTCCATGAGATGACTGGCTTGGTGGATGAGAGGGGAGCTGTGGGTGTTGTTTATCTTGACTTCAGGTTTTGATACTGTCTCCATAACATCCTCATAGACAAGCTGATGAAGTGCAGGCTAAATAAGTGGTTGGTGCAGTGGACTGAAAACTGGCTAAACTGCTGCCTCAGAGGGGTGTGATCAGCCGCATGAAGTGCAGCTGGAGACCAGTCACTGGTGGTGTCCCAGGGGGTCGATCCTGGCACCAATACTGTTTAACATCTTCATGAATGACCTGGATGATGGGACTGAATGCATTTTCAGCAAGTTTTCAGATGACACAAAAACTGAGAGTAGTGGCTAAAACACCAGATGGTTGCACTGCTGTTGAGAGGGACTGTGACAGGCTGGAGAAATGGGCAGAGAGGAACTTCATGAAGTTCATCAATGGAAAATGCCAAGTCCTGCCCCTGGGGAGAAATAACTCCATGCACCAGGACAGGCTGAGGGCTGACTGGCTGGAGAGCAGCTCTGCAGAGAAGGCCCTGTGGGTCCTGGTAGACGACAAGTTGAACATGAGCCAGCAATGTGCCCTTGTGGCAAAGAAAGACAACGCGTCCTGGATTGCATTCGGCAGAGTGTTGCAGGTCGAGGGAAGTGATCCTTCTGCTTTGCCAGTGAGACATGTCTGGAGTGCTGGGTCCAGTTCTAGGCTCCCAGTACAAGAGAGACATGGAGCTACTGGAGCAAGTGCAGCAAAGGGCCATGAAGATGATGAAAGGACTGGAGCATCTCTCTTATGAGGAAAGGCTGAGAGAGCTGGAGATGAGAAGGCTGAGGGGGGATCTTATCAGTGTGTATAAGTATCTGAAGGGAGGGTGTACAGAAGATGGGGCCAGACTCTTTTCAGTGGTGCCCAAAGACAGGATGAGAGGCAATGGGCACAAAATGAAACACAGGAAATTCCATTTAAATGTAAAAAATGTTTTTCACTATGAGGATGTCTGAGCGCTGGAACAGATTGCCCAGAGAGAGTTTGGAGTCTCCATGCTTGAACATATTCGAAAACTGTTTGGAGACAATCCTGGGCAACCAGGCTGTAGGTGACTCTGCTTGAGCAGGTGGGTTGGACTGGATGATCTCCAGAGGTCTCTTCCCACCTCAGCCTTTCTGTGATTCTGTGATACTTGCATTGTTTCTTACTTTTCACTGGCACAGACTATGGTCCGTCAGTCTAAATCCCTAGATACAAGCATCTTAATAATGATTCATAATTGTCAGAAATTAAGTACATTAAAAATTATGTATGCCACAATGACAAAAAGAACATGCAAATAAATACATCTTAGTTGCATAAGCCCTCATCTTTAAAAGTATGATATTGAACAAAGGCCCCTTATGAAGGGAAGGCTCAGGTTGAAACTGGAAGAAAAGGAAAAAAATAGCTTTTGTGTTTTATTTTAATTTTTGTGTATTTTTAAATTAAATTTCCCTTTAAAAAAGTACATCACTCCAAATTCCATGAGTTCCTTTCCTTTGTTTAAGGCTTTTGTTTTTTCTTCACCTTAATATTTTTCCTGGGTCTTATTTCTCCTCTTTTCATCCTTTTTTCACTGCCTAAGACCTCAAGACAGAGTAAAGGACACTATCAAATAATAACTTTCACAAGAGTTCATGCACCAGAGTGAATTTCACTTTGTTTCCTTTTCTTTTTTTTTATTTGATTTCCTCACTTGTCTTTTCCTAACTTCACCATCCTGTTTTTCCCTTTTTCCCAGGCCCTTAATTCCATTCTTTTCCCTCCACTCTTCTCCTCCAGAACCTCATTTTTCCATGTGCTTCTTGCTGGACCAAGCCTTTGCTCAACAGGATAAACTCTGTTCTGCTGCTGCTTGCAGGATTTTAAAAAGACAATCCAGAAAATGCCCCCTGCAATCCAGTTGCTTGTCCAAGACAGGTATATTCACTTAATCCCGTTCCCATTGAAATCAGCAGCAGATCTCCCTCACACTTTGATAAAATCTGGATCAGCTACTGGGAAGGACAGTGCTGCTGTCTCCTTCCCAGTGCCTAACCACCACAGCTGGGAACAAGACTGCTTCCCACCACACAGTCTGTAAAATATCCGAGCTCCATTTGCAGCCAGGATTTGCCTTCCCTCCTGCCAGATATTCCGTGTTCCTTTGGGATTTTGTTCTGCTTTTTGAATTCTTCCTTTTAACCTGTAGCAGTTTGCCACAAAGGAGAAAACTCTGTAATACAGTACGTTATATTTATAGACTGGTACAGAGCATGTATGACAAAATGAAAGAAGACTGAAAGGGCACTGACAGTTATCTCATTAAATGTTGTATAGGCTGCCCCACAGAAAAGTGATCCTTCTGAGAAGTCCAATTGCCTTTCACCCTACTGCCAGCCTCTTAACCGACATATGATTGTGTTTAGTCATAATCTTTCTAACCTGTGGCTTTCCTAAAAATATCTTCCAGTCTGAAGATAACACCTTCTCCTCCCTCCTACACACACACACTCACGTGTACACATGCGCACACTTTTGCCTGTTTCCATGGAAACCCCACTGGAAAATGTTTACATGCCAGCCATGTCAGCGATAACTTTTTCGTGAAGCTAAAAGACAACTTAGATGTAATAAGAAAATGCCACTAATGCTTTGTTGTTTTCATTGGATCTAAATTACCTACCTAAGCAACTGTGTGCTAACGTGCATTTTGCTTTCCACACCAAAGAGCGGCAGGTGTGCAGTGCATTTCAGGACAGAGCCTCTGGCTGACACAGTTCCCCCCTGCCCAAATGACTCCTTCCCCCTGCACCAAATTAACATGATTTGAACCTAAGTAGCTTTGTGTTCTCTGTCACAGGCTGTGATTCTTGGAATATATTAAACATTTCTATTTTGCAGAGCAGGGGCGAGGAGTTGACAGCAGCCTTTGTTGCAAGGCAGTGATATATTCCAGCATGTTTGGTGTTTGTTTGATCATTAAAAATATGTTTTCCAATGACTAAAACTCTTTTCAGTTGCCACACGCAGCCTAAAATGAATGCCTGCTTCTCGTTTGCTGGTATACATCTTTGTAACTTAATGCGATTGCACTGCTGTCAAAAGGGATTGAGCTTTATTTTTCCAAGGCTACTGAGTTGCCTTTTCTACGTTTTTTTCTGTTGTGTGCCATTTTGATTTACCTGAAAATCAGAATAGTCAGCTGTATCTCTTCACTGCTCTAGCTGTTCTTTCCACTGATGAGCTGACTGTAATTTTGAATATTACATTGTAAGTATTTCTTTTCAAATTCACTGAAGAGTGCTGGGTGCAACCTGGGCAGAGAAAATTGCATATAGGCTCTGGGAGCTGTGCTTTCAGGTATTTGCAGATACAGGCAGTAATAACAGAATCTGGAGCAAAAGCCAACCCATGCCTTGCTTGTTCCCACAGATTCTGCTGAAAAGGTCGCTCTTTTCAGCCAGTTCACAGGGCAGAGAAGATTAACACAAATTAACTGCATTAAGGGGAGTGACCCATATAAGCAGAATGCTTTCTAAAAGCTCAGGGATTGAATTTTACTCCACGATTGAATTTTGCTCCAGAATTCTCAAGGAAAGACATTGTTTTCTGTCTTAGCTACTTGGATATTGCTCACTACTACTGTAGCTTGGTACCTCACCTTCTTTCCAAATGAGATGTAGCAGAAGATAAATGAGCAATCCAAGTCATGGAGAAGAAATTTGAAGCAGAGGCTTGAAGCTGTCCCAGAGGCCACAGTAGGGCTCTAATTGCCTCTGTTCTCTGCCTTTCTAGTGAAATAAATTAATCTGAGATTTGCTATTCTAAAGAAAAAATTCAATCTCAATACTGAACAACAATACTTAAATTTGAGACAGGTAACATTCTGAGATATCATATTTTTTTCTTGGTTCACTCATTGTGAAAACTTGGCTTGTACAGAGCTCCTCACTTCCGTGAAAAAAAAAAAAAAAGTTCAACAGCCTTTTGCAGCACTATCAGATAAAGAAATATATAACATTTTCATAGTTGGTGCAATATCTATGCTTCAGCATGAGCAAATTGAACTGCAAATAGTCCCTGTCTGAAGTTTCCCTTTCTAGGGGAGACCTGATGCTAATTCTGTGCTGATTAACCATGTCAGAAGTCAGAATACACAAGACATGTACAAGCATAAGAATTTTTAGTTCAGTTCTCATTTATCTCGGTTATCTCATTTGGGCTAGCAGAATAAGCCTAAAAACATAATGTTTGTAATTCATATCCTGTAGCTGTTATAAGATATGGACCAGTTGGTAAATACTGACATATTCAGTATTTCAGGTAGTTTTGAAGTGGCTTGTTGGAGTTGTTTTGCATGTTTTCCTACTGTCAGGTAAAAAAACATAAAAGTGCAGTTGTTTAATGTTATGCTAGATAAACAACTATTTTTACTAAGATAATATATTTTGAGTGTAAGCATCTAGGGAGACAGTTATTTTCTGATGTTTGCCAAAAGCAGTGACTACATTGTGACTTTGGCAGATGGAGTATGCTGTAAGATGTTGTTTGTAAACAAAAGCGTTATTGATAGAATGTCACCATATGTTGCCATTGTTTATATAATGTGAAACACGCAGTCGCTTCCTGTCTTTGGACAGATCTTCTTGGGAGATAGGGAAAAGTCAGATTAATCATGAGCAAAACAATATGTGAGATGTCTTCCATGGGATTACAGAGAAGTATTAGATACATATTCCTGGGTGAAGAAGTCATGAAAGATGGAAGGTAGGGAGATTTGATACCTTTTTCATTGTTTGTCATGGGTTACATACAGGAAGAAATGAAGTAGCAAGAATAGAATTAGGAATATACATAGACTGGTTTAAAAGAAAATATTAAAAGTATGCTTGTTACAGACATGTAAAAGGGAATATATAGCAAAACTATACTTTTAATCTCATTTCTTCAAAATAGGGAATTATATCTATTTGTTTTATTATTTACAGATGTACCCCACTACCCCGGTAGAATATGCAAATGGTGCATTTGCCTACTAGAGAATTCATTTGGTTATCATTATTGGGTTTTTTGCACTACAGTAGCATGTCCAGCCCATCCAGGCAAGAGTATACAGATTATGTTCAGCACTGCAAAGGTTTATGTAACAAAAAGACAGTTCCAAGCACAAGTGAAAACAAAGGAGGGTACAACAGAGAAAGGAAACAATTATGACAGCTAATGAAAATTTCATGAAAAGACATCAATGACTTTTATATATGACAACCTAATGCAGTTTCTGTCTAAACCTATAACTACTGGAAGATGAAAAAATATGCCACATTCCAATACTTCTTCCTTGAATATCCATATCTGGCCATCAGAAAGCAGATACTGGGCTAAATGGGCCTTTGGTCTGGCTCAGTATGGCTGTTCTTATATTCGTAGTCCAGTCAAGCTTACCACATTATGAACAACTGTGGAGGTTTTACACTACTTCTGTCCTCTCCCATCTCCCCAAAATCACTTAGTATTTAGCAGAGTACAATGCACAAACCTGGCCTGGGAAAAGGCCTCCTGATGACCATGCTGGTTAAGAGGAAGTGATGCCAGTGCCAGTCATTTTTGGAAGGAACAGTATTAATGTCTTTAGTGACTATCTAGAACACTTGGAATTAACACTATTTGTGATATAAATAAACTGTACTTTCATTAGCATATTCTGAACTATCTTTTCAGACACAGTCAGCAAAATGGACTTGCAGAATGTAGGAAGGGCATATTTATCTGTACAGCATAACATAACCTGTGTTTTTGCGACAGCATTTACATTTAAGTTCAAATTAAACTCAATGTAGATATTGCAGTATCATCAAAGTTCATAATGTCAATTAATGCAGCTTTCCAATATGTTCTTCCCCAGCATCTTTAAAGCTAGTTAGCTGCAGAGTTGCACAAGGGAATGAGTTTTGTGGTAGGATTCACTTGCCTGCAGATAGGTAGCTAGTGCCACCTGAGTTAGCCTAGAGAACTGGAGATTTGGCACAGTGATGGCAGAGAGGTCATAAACTGGCAGAGTCCTGTGCTCTGCTGATCCAGTGTCTGAAGTACAAGTAGGATACCAGAAGGTATTTGAAATGGCTCCAGCATGTCTGTGTGTAGGCAACTGAATATCAGCCTCTATGTCCCATTATCTTTTTTTTTTCTTAACATAACATATTTAACATTACAAGTATTGAGCTCAGTCAGAATCATACAGACTAAAAAAATCAAAACTGTAGTTCCAGTATTAATTGCTATAAACTGTGAGTATGTATATTCAGTATGTACATTGCAGAGAGCTGAATTCACAGACAGTGCAAACATCTCTGCCATAACTGTGCTGTGTTGCTTTATGTCACTGCTGCTTAGTCTAGAGCATGACACACACATTTGCACTATTTAGTCGTTGTAAAAATTCTTTCCTTTTCATTTCTTCAACCTCAGTGAGTAGTTCAGCATCACTTTGAAATACATGAAGGCTAAATTTGCAAATGTATTGAATTTCTTCAGTTTTACTGATTTTTGGAAAATCAGTACTTGAAAATCAGATGCTGATTCTGATTTATGGAATAAGAAACAAACAGCCAGTCTGTAGCTTCTATAATGCATCCTGGGGTTAAACTAGCAAGGAAAATGGTTTTGCCCTACTGCATTTTGAGCTTGAGCTTGAGTTTTTATTTTGGAGGAAGTTATCTTGGGGAGATAGATGAGGTAGAACGACTTGAAGGTGAAAACATCTTAAACAGATGGACCAAGGTTCTCCAGGAGGTATGTGCCAAATCTCCAAATGTACATTTTTTTATGCTGCTTGTATACTGACATTGCTGTTGCCCATGTGTTCATGATAGTCTGGTGCCATTTGACAAAGACATGAGACCAGAATAAGGCCCAGCGCTGAAGTACTGCATATACCAGAAGGGTATCACATGAACCAAATTAGATATTAATTTCTTTAAATTTTGCAGACTCACGTACAAACTCAGACTAATATGTAAAGTTTTTGTTGTGATTAAAAATGGTTGTTAATCGTGGCTAATTTCTAAAGATGGCAATTCAGAAAATACTTAGTCATTTAGTGTTGTTTATGAAACAGTTGTTTGTGGAGGTTTATTCCTGCTGAGTCTGCTGCTTGAATTATGCAGAAGCCACTCAGAAAGAGTTACCTAGGCAACCCTTCAATTGCTCCTTTTGTGCTCAAATTTTACCTCAATCATCATATTTCAAAGCTAAACATCCAACTTGGTTTGATTTGCCCACCCCAGCATTGTCTACCAGAATGGAAAAAGAACAGATCTGAGTTTAAGAAAGTAACCCCACAGACTCCTGTACCTGCACCTGAGCAGTCCCCCAGAAAGGTCAGGCTTCAATAAACTAAACAAATGAGATGCTAAGCATCTGCCTGCTTTGGTAAAAAGCTGAAAGCTAAAGGCAAAAGCTAGCCTCTTAAGCTGCTCAGGAGCTTCTTGAAGCACTATAATTATAATGAATTATGTCTCTATGTGTGTTTTGAAAATCTTGCAACCATGCAAGTTGGGAGCTACACAAAGTGTAGAGTTAACAAAATACAGTCTTCTGTTGACATCAGCATGTAGTCGTCAAAGTAGCTGCGGCCTGTCAACGTGTCAGGAGGAAAAAATGGGTTTGTTTCCATTCCGTTGGTGTAAGGTGATAAAGCCATATAGCTGTATGACTGAAGAGCCTGAGCTGAGAGGGGGGCTTTGCTTCTCTAGGGACTGACCGGTTCATAGTAGGTCAATAGCCGAATAGTTCAGGAGTTCATAACAGCTGAATAATTAAGACTGGATCTTCAGTCAAGATTAGCAATAAGTAGAAAATGTTACGGATTTGTAAAAACTAACTTATGATGCCCTTCAAACGGCTGCTTTTTATAACATTGTCACATGGCTTACACAAGCAATGTTAACGCAGGGTAGTAACTCACAAGAAGCCTGTGCTATAAATCAGTGGGAAGAATAGCTTGCTCACTTCAGGAAGGACTGAATATTCACTTCTAACCACTTTGTGAAAAAAGAAAACTACTTGAAGAAGTAGCTGTATGCTCTCAACATGCTCTCTGCATGCTCTCAGCTGAACATAATTTTCACCAAGTACGGCTTTTGGGGCTTCTTAAGCTTTCACTGTGCTCCTTAGGAGTCTTTCCAGAGGCTAAGTGAGATTTGAATTAGGCACATTTATGTGAAAGAACTATTTAGGGCAGTTTTTCTGTTGCCTTATTCTCTGGTGTTAGTTAGACCCGTGTGCAGTTTCGGACACATTGCCTAGCTGTGATACACCGTGGGTAAATAAGCCAGAAAAAAAGTATAGTATTAAAACAGGCTGAATCATGCTCCCCTTGCTTTTTTTCTGTGGCAGTCTCAAAGGGCTGCATTTTGCCAGCAGGCTGAGCAACAGAAGCAGGCTAGGGAAAGAGATGTAGGTAGCAGCTGAAAGGCATTCTGTCACTGGAAAAGATCGTGGTGCATCTGCTCTGTAATGGACATAACAGGTGAAGAGCATACACGTAAAAGGAGATGAAAGATTAGTGTGAAGATCAGCTACACCAGTAAGAGAGGAATGTCTTTCCTTTAGTTTTAGCACCAAGCTGTTAAGAAGACTGCTGTGTTGTGACAGGTCTAAACAAGACAGGTTCTGGCTAGATGTGAGAAAAAATTTCCCTGCAAAGACAGCCCAGCAGTGGAGCTGGGCCAGAGAGGTTGTGCTGTCTCTGCCCTTGGAGGTTTTCAAGCAACTTTTTACTGACTGGGTAACGCCCTGAGCAACCTGGTCTGCCCCCACAGCTGAGCATGCTTTGGCCAGGGGTGGGACTTGAAACCTCCCAAGGTCCCTGGCAGCCTGATTTGCCTTATAGTCCTATGAATGGGAAAAAAGTACATATACTTATACAAATGTATACATATATACATATGTATGTACACATATATGGCCAGGCTTGTTGCAGACCAGACCAGTTTTGATTTCTGGTCAGACTAGCCATGTCTGTGAGGGAAGGTCTGTGGGAAGATGCATCTGAGGCACCACAGGTGTGTGGGTCCCCTCCAGGCAGATGGCATGATGCTGGTCCCTGCCGCTGTCAGCACAGATGCAGTCAGAGATGCCCTTGGGCAACCTGTGCTGGAGGGATACACTGTAATTACTGAAATACAGTGAAATCCTAAAGACTTCCTCCTAAAGAATCTCTAACCTTATTCATGCACTTTAATATTCTGTTCACCGCTGTTTTTCTCGCAGAATGAAGAAGAGGATGAAGACCAGCCTCTCAGCCTGGTCTGGCCTGACACCCTGCGCAAACAGCTCACCTACCTGATTGTTTTACCCATTGTTTTTCCACTGTGGGTTTCCCTCCCGGATGCCAGGAATCCTGTAAGTAGCTGTTGTTATAAGTCAGTGTGTTCTGCACAACAGGATGGTTGCTGAATGCCAGCATCCAAGAAAGGACCATAGTGGATTTAAGCAAAAATAGAACTAATGATTTTTTTTATAGTTCCTTTTGTGAAGAAGATGCCACAATAGAATTTTAAAGTAAACATCAATCTTCAAGTGCTTATGGGCAACTGAAAGCTAATAGCTCTGTAAATATTGCCATTTGTATTCATTAATATTTTATCACACAACGAAAAAGCTTTTAAAACTTCTTCTGTGGGGCTTTTACATCTATGTTTCTAGATCTCCACTGAGCATTTCTTAAGTGGAAGTCTGCCCAGCTGCAATACCGTAAAAGGTAAAACTGGAAAGACAAAGGCTAGATTTTCTCTGTGTTTCAAAAATAATGATGGGCATTTCTCTTAAATGCATATTCTACTAGCCTTGTACAGCAGTTCTCATTAAAGGGCAATTTTGTTTCCGGAATGTCTGACTAAAAATTGAGCAAAGAAAACCTCTGTGTTCTGTTTTTCATCTTTTAATTTTCATACTAGGATAAGATCCAGAAGTTTTTCCATGTGCAGAACACTTACTAATTCTGTCCAAATATGGCTTGAAGTCATGTAAGATGGTTTATTTAATACAAATGACATACTGTGATAAGTTGTCAAATCCTACCTCTTTTATATTCACATATGCAAACAGTAATAGCTGGGGAGGCTAATGGAAAGTAAAAAAAAAAAAAAAAAAAAAAGTCAATAGCTGGAAGAATCCTTTAGAAGTGCTTTAATCTTTTCCTTTCTGGATCAAAAATAGACTTAAAACTCCAGCAGGAGAGTGTTGTGCAAGGAGAGGGTTATAAATCAACAGCCTGATTTCTTTTTTTCCTCCTCATCACATTTCCTATCCCACACACTGAAAAACTGCAATTCAGTGCAAGAAACAAGCTAAAATAAGTTCTTTGATTTGTTTTTAGATAAAGGTTTCTCTAAGGGCATAAACTGACATTTTCTCTTCGTTTTTCATTTTTTCATTTTCTCTTCCAATCTTTAAGTTCTATTTTCTTTATTTTGTTTAAGAAAACAACTCTGGTAAAGATTTTTGTTTGGTAACACAAGAAAGCATACTACCTGAATTGTTTATTTCTATATTTTTGCCCTCATTTTATTATTCAAAATCATCACTGTATTGTTTTTCTTTATAATTTGTCTTAATATGAGCAAGTACTGCTAAGAAATAAGTATGTGCATTATTTTGAATTTAAAAATTCTGATGCTAGCATTAATAGCATTTGCAATCTTTTTTACTTCTTCCCCTTGAACATTTATAAATATCCAGTGTTCAATACTGTGTAAATGAGAACAGTCAGAATAATGGCTTGGGAAAGCCAGTGTCTCATGAATTTGCATGCTACTGTGTAGTGTGTGTGAATATTAACACTAGAATTGTTCACATCCTAGAATCAAAACGCTATGCCATAACATAAAAGATAAGCGCAGTTGTATGTGCCAGATATGTCAATGGGCAATTTCATTCACTGAAAGGAGTAGCTTGTTATACAGAAATAAAAGTGAATTGCGTATTGCATGCAGTTTGTAATTACATGTAATAATAACAGAAGAGGTAACAAGCTGTATCAATGTGACAAGCTATTTACTCTGAGCATCACTGTCAAAGAATTAACCAGATGGTTGCATAAACTCTCTGTGCCCAGCTGTCTAACTTTTCAAGGACACTTCATTAGTGTGTTTGTCTCTAAAATACTCTCACTTATGCTTGTGTGCTGTCCCCCCTTTCCTTTCCTAAAGAAAACCAAGCCCGGCTCCACAGCTCAGCATGGGCTTCAGAAAACAACTTTACATTAAATCTGTGAGGCAAAAGTTAAAACAAACCTCAAACAGTGCTTAAACAGATTTTGTAGGTAGGCCTAACATCAGGGACCCAATTTGCAAAAGTGGTAATTTTAGTCAGAAATCCAAATTCTGCATGAGGATACTCAAATTAGCATGTGAGCATATATAACAAACCCTGTGTGCTAAATACTGAATCGAGACACCATAAGGAGCTTTTGACATCCTCTGTGGGTGCCCACTTTTCAGAATCTGCTCTCCTTTCCTCCCAGTCTCCTAGAGCCCTAGAGTCCAAAAGTATATTTTATCTCAGCTTAATGGGGAAGGTTTGACAGCATTTACTAGTTTTAGGAACAAGCTGCACTTAGCTCCAGAAAACCCAGAAGCACCAGCAAAATTATTTCATATACAAGGCCTCTGGTTATGAAGTTAGTAAAAATCCTTGCTGCCTTATTATACTCTGGTGTACAGATAAAGATATTTGCATTTATCTACAGTAGATTATGCATTAACTCAAATAATTTCTCAGCTGGTTCAGTAGTTGACTTGTTTTAATGTGTGTTTACTGGCTCAGTTATACCTGTTCCTACAAAATGAGTATATTTAGAAATCCTTACTGTAATATCAGTCATGTTACTAGAGGTACACCAGAGGTAGGTGTAGTCTTGGGGAATTTTATCATTGGTCTTTCATTGAGATATTTGTAAAAATGATGGATACTTTCCCTGCACTAACAGCTCATATCACTAGTGGCTTCACAAAGGCCATAAATACAACTGTCTGCCTCCTACAGTTAGAGATGCTGCAACACTGATGGGAAAATGACATGACCAAGGTGACCCAGTAGGCTAGGGGCAGAAATTGGACAGCAGCTCTCTTGTTATAGCGGCAGTGCACTGTGTCTCCCTTCGTGACACAGGCCAGAAAAACCATCTAGCCGAGCCCCATTCCCGTTGTCGCTGGATCCGTCTGGGGCACTTCCTTGTACGCATGCAAGTTCCTGTTAACAACCAAGAGACACGACTTATGTGAACTCGTGTTGGCGTACGGAGATGTGCTGTTACCAAGGGGACAAGGACAAGATGTTCCTGCACAGATCCAGTTACTAGAGCAGGTTCTGAGTAATCAGATTTAACCACTGTCAAATATGGATGAAAAATCAAAGATGGCATGCAGATAAATTTATGCATGAGACAAACATGATTCATTCAGGTTAAAGGTAAAGATGTCAGTAATAAGGCTGACTAAAATTAAGACAATTATTTTGCAAATTATTAGGTACTTGTTATGCTGCAGAACCAGGCTCTCAGGAAAAAAAACTTCACTTTTTCAACATACTTCTCTCACTGTGGTTACTTATTTTAGTAAGTCCGATTTTTCAAACACTGGTAGGAATTCAACACAGAGATGCACCAGGATATATGTACTTAAGGTTACTGATGGACAGGAATAGTAGCAATCCAACAGATCTACAGCGAAGCTACAGAACTATTTTTCTTTTGTTAAATGAAAATAGGATACAAACTATATGATCCATGTTTTTTTTTCCCTTTGTTCTGTTACCATGACCACAACTGAACCAAGTGGTAGTAAACTGGAGTCTTTATCCTAGCAAGGCAAACATCACAGCTATCAGAAAAGGTGGAGAGATGTATTGCTGTCTATTGTTTCTGACTAATTCTTGTAGGAAAATGCTTAGAACTAACAGCTCTGCATATTCCCAAGAGCTGGGAAGTTACACTGAGATAAATCTCAAAAAATGTTGTCAATAATTACAAAAGAAACATGATTACTATTATACTCCGGAAATAAAATACAGCATCAGAAAAAAATCAACAGTCCCCTTTCTGCTTTTTAAAAAAATCATCTATATGCAAATTGTATAGTAGCATTTAAGGGGTCCATTCTTGATTTTTATCTCCTGTAATAGGTACAAACTTTAAATTTTGCTCTTTTTGAGTTTAAATGTTTTCTCTTTTAAAGCAGATAGTTAAACTGTTAAGTCTGTTAAAGTACTCATAACCCTGAACTGCTTCTTATCAGTTAATTAAGCTGGAAGAGAATTGGCTAAGACAGGCTGGGTATCCACGTGTTGCAAAGTTACTGACTCATAATTCTTAGCCATCCAATTCTCCACATTCTGTGGGTGTCTGACCTGGATAAGCAATATGCAATTATTTTACAAGAACCATTTGATATTTATAATCCTGTACTCTCATTGAATTTTATTATTACTGGCCGGTAGCTGGGATTTGCATAACCTAATGTGTGCTTATTTCTTGAGTGCTATAGAGTGATTATTTAAATTCCACTATTGTCATTTGCTCCCCTATTTAGATTTGGAGACTAGCTGACAACAATAAGGCTATCACTTCATCTTCTCATTCCCCATATGATTTTCCTGCAAATCCCGGTATTTACAGAGAAGAAAAGATTATGTTCAAAGTTGAAAGACTTGGGTGCTAAGAAAGCTGAAAAAGAAGTACTAGTTATTTGGTCAAAAAAAAAAAGAAAATTACTGCTTAGATTCATTTATCTCTTCCAGTCTCAGCTGTGCTCCCACTGATTTTGGATCATGTAATTGTGCTCCTTTTCAGAACAAGTTCTTCTGCTCCCACTGCAGGGAAAGTCTTGATTTTAAAATTAAAAGTGAATCTGATTTCTCATAAGTTTAAACAGAAACACTGGAAGCTCATTAGCAGATTTTCTTATATAACAAAAGTTCAGAACTTTGTTTTGAAGAAGGCCCTCTGCTCTGCGGGGAGTTAAGAAGCAGGTCAGCCGGGGTAACTTGTGCGGTTCTAGAAACGCTGCTTCTGACAGTAACGGAATTTAAATGACAAAGGCATTTGCAGGTGCCATGATAGCTATTTATGCCTGTATTTAAACATAGCTCATTTAAAACAACTACTGGAATGCTTTTCCTGCTCTGAGGTTCAGTTACTTATGTATATATCTGATTCCCTCGTGGGTTTTGGGAACATTGTTAAATCTGTACCATCTTTAATGTGTCTTCCTCTGTATATGAAATTATGGAATTGTGTGGGTCATGTTAGTCAATGGTTACGAACTCCGTCCTCGGGAGGGCATTTAGCATTATGCTAACTACCCCCAGGAGTAAGTGCTCTGCAGCATGGCTCGCAGTTGCATCTGCTGGTAGGGCAGATAGAGGCGTTTAGCTGTCCCTTTGTGTAGATGGGCATGTACAGTTATCATTGCTGACTCTACCTTTTTCCCATCCGTAGCAGCCTGATCTTGTTTCATTTAAATCAGCAGAAAGATTCTGCCCAATTTCAATGAGCGGAGGATCACTGCTGACAAAAAGCGCTGCCGTTCCTACGCGATTTAGCCCGTTGGATTTACCGAGCCCCTCTCCCGTTGCAGCTGGCCACAGCAAGTGCTTCCTAGACCCCAGGATGGCCCCTACAAATACCTGCTGTGCCTGGTGTAACAGAAAAGCTGGCTGTGCGGCTCTGTAAACTCCTCAGATAAGAAGGCGTTAGCACGGCTTAACCCAGCTGAATTGGCAGCATTCGGATAGTATTTTCTCCCAGCTCGGGGAAAGTGACAGGGGCTCTTTGGACCACCTCCGGGTCCGTCCTCTCCCTCGATGCGGGGGCTGGTCGTACGGCTTCACGGTGCCCATCCATCCACCCCGGCATGCGGGAACAACCCGTGGGTGAGCGGTCCCGACGCTGCGGGGCGCAACACGGGGCGTGCTGCCCACGTGGCCGGTATCTCCCCGCCAGCTTGCCCTGCTGAGGGGTCACACCAGTCTGACCTGATCGGGAGGCACCATAAGAGAAAGTTACTGCTTGAGTGCGCTTGCTTGGGAAAAGGAAAATCTGTGGGCACGTGCATAGCAGAAGTCGAGAGTGGATGTAATGGGGGTTTAACGGGAAGAGGTACCGTAGGGTTGAGCAGCAGCTGGAACAAGTAGTCAAAGTGGCATAACTTACTTCCACAAGCAGTCCTACTGGTCATTCCTATAAATCTGTAGGACTTTGCAAATGGCATATTTGCAAATGTTTTTTGCAACATTTTTGGAAGAAAATGGCACAAATGATCTGGGGCGAGGATTTGTCTTCAAACGGTGGATGCCCATAAAGCATGTGATTTCATTCAAGGTTAGTAGCATTCATTCACAGTACAAATTACATTTTAAACACTAATTTGATTTAGATAGTGATTACCTGATACAGTCCTCCAGTGATGTTTCCTTTCTCTGGTAGTTAATTTGATCTCTTTTTATTACACAGATCTAGCTAGCCAAGAGGAAATGGGGATAATGAGCAAGACTGAGAAGAACAATGATCAAAATAAGTCATTAATATGAATATAATCCATTCACTGGCTGCAAGAATACTATATATTCAAAGCTTGATGTTGGTATAGCAGACACTGAAAATTAAAATGAGGTTATTCTGGTGTGATACTGATTTCAGAATTAATTGAAGGATCTCAAAGTGTGATTTTACTTTTTTTTTTGTAACAAACCTCTCTTCAAAACAAAGCATGGCAAATGTGTGCTTAATTCATCTTCTGTGTCTTCTGTGCTAATTGAAAAAGTGGGTTATTTTCCCAAGAATGATTAGATGCCCTAATAAATTTTAAATGTGTATTTTTTAGCTTGGTGCTTAGGCAGCCTCTCTGATACTGACTGTGAAAGCTGTTGCACAAAGAAATTGGTGCACAGACAAAGGATATGAATACCTCTTATAACAATTTGAAAACATTCTTTTTGCTTAGGCATAAAGTCATTTATAAATTTAGAAGCCCAAACCTTCGTGCAGCTAAATATATATGCAGAGTGCAACGTAAGACAATATGGTATAAACGACAACCCCAAACTTGCCATTCAGTATAATACATGTTGTTGTTAGGAGGTGAATCTTGTCATAGACTAATTTATAATGGAAGCTGGTGGAAGAATGAGGCATGGGTAAGTATATATCAGTAGGGGCAGTCAGTTTCTGAATTTCCTGACATTTTTTTTGATCATCTAATGATGAACAGAATAGATGAACAGAATAGGTGATCAGAATAAATGAGAGGTCACTTAAGGAGCAAATAAGAATACATCATATCAGCCTTCAACATAGTTGTTCACTCTTTCTCTTTGTTTCTGTTTCAGAAGTCAAGAAAATTTTTTCCAATCACATTTTTTGGCTCAATCAGTTGGATTGGATTTTTTTCTTACTTAATGGTCTGGTGGGCACATCAGGTAAGAAGATGTCACACTGGTACAAAATAAAAGCCCTGTGTTGTGTTTTACACTGCAAGAAATCATTTAGAATCAGGGTCCATCACCTATCTCATGCTGAGTAGCATTTTATTTTAGGAGCTGGAACAATGGATGAAGTACATCGCTACTCAGTAAATGGAAAATAGATCAGAGAGCAGTGGCTGCCCTCAACAAATGTTTGATCTTTCTGTTAACATCAGCACCATAAGCAGCCACTTGACAATACCTGCTGGTCCTCTCTGACAATCTTACTTTTCCCCTGAAACTCGTGGAACATTGTGAAAACAAGTAATTCTCCAGTCCTGTCGGTCATCACTGCATTTCCAAGCTAGTCACAAAGCTCAAAGATAGTATTCCCAGGTCAGCAGGTTTGCAGCAGAGAGTGTCTTTCCACCCCGGGACTTCAACACATATTTTTGCTGTTTTCACTCAATCTTTTTCAGGTTGGAGAAACCATTGGTATTAGTGAAGAAATCATGGGACTGACTATTTTAGCTGCTGGCACATCTATTCCTGACCTAATTACCAGTGTTATTGTAGCACGCAAAGGTCTGGGGGACATGGCTGTATCCAGCTCTGTTGGCAGCAATATCTTTGACATCACAGTGGGGTAAGTCCTACGGCAAGAAAATTGTGGCTATTTTAATAAAAAGTCTTGTGTTCTTAACATGTTGCCCTGGTTTTGTCAAGGTGTTACCTACAACAGTTTTCTGCTATTGATGTTTAAAAAAGAGAATGATGCAAACATACAGTAGGTGTTATTATTTCAAGTATTCAGAACTTAATAGATATTTGCAGGACCGGCTTGTTAGACATTTGTTGCATCATTCTTTATTTCACACATCACAGAACTTCCCAGGCAAGTAAACTGCGCTTAAAAAGTATTGTTCCAAGAATAAGTTTTTGAAGTCTTTTATGCTTTTGTCAGGCACTTTGTTGCTGTTGTTCACTTACGTTTCCACTCACTGTGCCTATGCTAGAGCTCTCTTTATAATCGATGACCAGGGAACTATTCATTGCCTCTGCAGTGTCCAGCATGGTTGCTGAGAAAATAAAAAGAATGTCGTTGACTTGTATAGCTTGTATAAGCTGTTGTTGGCATGTTATTTTTTATATACCTGGCAAATCCCAAATTAGAAACCAATTCTCTATTAACACTAAGGTCCCTTTGTATAGCTCTGACAATATGAAGCAACATAAGATTGTGCAGAAACGTGCTTCTTACATTTTACTGCATGCAAGGTTCATTTTACTGGTGCAGAACATAAAGGCTTCACAATAGCATGAGGATAATGATGCGTCGCGTGCGGTGGGAATGTAGATTCCTATCTGACCCTTTGAGAGAAAGCTAGACCAGATCTGGAAACACTGCCTCAGTATGCCTCAGTATTTCAGAAGCGTGCAGGAAATTTACAGCCAAATTCTGTCTTAATGCCCCCTTTCCTAATTTCAGCATAGGATAGAAGCAAGGAGAATCATATCCATCATCTTAGTTTCTCCATCCAGTTGTTATTTTTTGCCATCATACACCTAGAAGAACAGATCCTGCATCATGGTTTTAGCTGCTGTAAAACATATCAGCAACAGTGCTCATACAAAATGGGATTCCAGAATTGGAGTGGATAGTAAATGGCTCTTTACTCCACTTGTTAGCTAATGGCAGTAGTTTTGGACACGGCTGGGCAACTTTTTTATATTAATCCAGAAGCATGAACTGGTTTAAATAACATTTATAATAAAAATACATTATTCACTCCCCAGTGCTTCAACTTAGAACATGTAGGATGCATTGCAAAACATTTCCCTTTTGCAATACTTTCTTTTTTTCTCAATATTTTTAGTCTTCCTGCCTATGGAAACGTATGCTGTCCTGTAGCACAGTCTGCTAGACCTACTATCTTTACAGCAAAAGAGGCACAGCTTACCTGTAGTCGTGGTTTAGTTAGTACTGCAGCTGTAATAAATTATTCTCTCTTGAGCTGCTTTATTCAGAGTTTGAATGATGTGAGCTGCTGACAGCTCTTTTTATGCATTCCAAGCCTACTAAGCTCCAATCAGTAGCTTAAATATTTATTTCAACTTGACATTCCCCAGAGGGATGTTGCCACATACAGTAGCATCAGAGCTGGGAAATGCAGTAACAGCAAGTACAAAAATAGAAATTAAGCTGAAGTTCAGTCAAAGTTCAAACATTTTGACATAGGTTTATATGTAAGCATGGATCAAGACATTTAAGGGCCAAAGTTTAAGGGCAGCACCTTGTGAAGAGCTAACTCTGCACAGGAAAGATATGCCACCCACCTTCCACTGTCAGGCAAGCTCTTGGAAGGAGATTGACAGCAGATCCCTCTGTGGATGTTTTGAATCCACAAGCTAACGAACGAGGACTTCTTGCTCACAGGCAGGAAACCAGGTGATTTCTGTCAGCCAAGGGAAACATACTGCACCATGGCAGCTGGTGGAGGAATGGTGGGAAGCGCAAATCCCACATGTTCTCCACAGAACCACAAGCAAAGTGACAAATGAGATTTATGTATGATTTATGAAATTAGGAGAGTTTCGTGCTTCACTTTGTGCAGGAAGCCTGTGGTTCAAATAGTCAAAACAGATGGAAGAGAAGGGGCTGGGAAAATGTCAGAATGATGAGCAAACACAGAGTGGCCTCCACAGGTTAGGAAATTACATAGAAGGAATCTTTGGCTTCCCAGTATCTCCGTATATCTGAATAGCCCACCTTTTTCTAAACTAGGCTTATCCTTCCTCAGCCCACCAGTTGGTGTCCAGGCATCCTTGAAAGCCTGCTGTTGAGATGAAAGGTCTTTAGTTAGAGTACAGCATGTGATCTAAATCCTCTGTAACTGTGTGCTTCCCCTGGCCAGAGAGATGGGTTTCCCTGTCTCCCAATAAATAACTTTGTATTTTGAAGTGCCTTCAGAACCTTTCTAGTGCCCCTTTCTGCATCTCTGCAATGTTTCCAATTTCTTTTTCTGTTTCTTAACAGCCTTCCTCTTCCGTGGCTCCTGTATGCTGTGATTAACAGCTTTGCCCCAGTGACAGTCAGCAGCAATGGTCTGTTCTGTGCAATCGTCCTCCTCTTCATTATGCTACTCTTTGTCATCCTCTCCATCGCTCTCTGCAAGTGGAGGATGAATAAAATACTGGGCTGTCTTATGTTTGTGCTTTATTTTGTGTTCCTGATTGTCAGTGTCCTCTTGGAGGACAAAGTGATACAGTGTCCTGTGTCCATTTAGTGGAAAGTGCCGTTTCTTGAGGAAAAAAAAAGTATATATATATTCAAATACATACATATATATATATATATATCTCAAAAGGAAGCAGCAAAAACCCACAATGGAAAGCTTCTATGAGAACAACCAGTGGATTTGTAAATCTCCTATCCCTCAATTTTAAAAGGAAGAAACAACAGGTGAAATTCAAAGCAGAAGAATGATTGCTGTTGGACAGTGCAGTTACCTATGAAGGGCTGAGGTCAGTTGCAATGAGGCTTTCTCTGTTTGCTGCAGGACATCCTCACTGCTCAGTACTGGAGATGCTGTGCATGCTTTGTAACAGTGAAAGCTACTGCATCTTCTGTGCCTGTGGTACCTATCCACGGACCTCTCTTCCTCTATAGTAATATATACAGACACACAGAATAATCAATACTTAAGACTGTAATCTTCTAAGGAGAATGCTAGTATCAGCTTTGGGGATGCAGTCCCACCCCCCACGCGCTGGGGGTTTATCTGATAATCTGCTGGCACTCCAGAGAGGAAAGCATTCATCAAGAGCAAGAGTCACACAGAGGGAAGATCTTGCACATCTCTTCATTTAAGTGGATTTATATGATGTGATTTCAGCAAAGCCAGGGAGTTCTTCAGTATTCTGGTCCTTTGCATCACAGGTCTCTCATGGCAATTGGCAAGATGTAAAATGATGGTTTATTACATCTTGCAAAACTCTTCAGGTTCTAGAAGCTCCAGCTTTACAATTTATGGGGATATGAAGTCTGGCCATTTTGCAACTGGTGCAGATTTTCATTATATTCACATGTGAAGCCCAGACTGGGGATTTGCTGTCTTCTCTAGTATCAACCCAGCATGCGAAGAGATCATACAGCTACTGCGTGGACTCACTATTTTTTCTAATGCAGCAATACTACCAACAGTACCAATGTCTTTCTGATGCTGTTACCATTATGAATTTGCCTTTTCATGCCAGAAAAAAGGCTAATTTGCTTATGCATAGTATTTCATACAGATTATAGAGGTAGTTATAAAGTGGCAGCCTAATTGCTGAGGTGGATATGTATTTTACAGGCTATCTTCCACCACTACTTGCAACATAAGGACCTTCACAGCTATATATAGTCATCATTGGAGGAGATCCCCAGCTGACATACAGAGCTGCGGTAGTTCATATTGGTTTGTGTAGATCTTGAAACTAGGTAGGAAAAACTGACAGTTTAAATATAGTGGAGTTGCAGGAAACCTGCGTGGAAATCTTTTAGTGTTGCTGGAAGTGTGAATTGTCTCAAGAAGTCCAGGAAGGAGTGAAAATTCAACATTCTCCTACTGAAATCCTGGGAGAAGGAGAAGGTCCAGACTCAGAACAAAAAAGTCAGGAGAGAGAAAGAAAGGAAGCGCTCACATTTTCTACACTTTGGATGATTACAAAAAATGGTAGAATTAGAATGGGTATTATGAAATTATTTCTGATAATGGCTATCTGTTTGTTCAAGTCTTTGTGTGCAGTTAGAGTTCATGAAATTTCAGCATGTATCTGTGACCCATTTCAGAGTTGTTTTGTATTCATTATTGCACTCACAATGGCAAGGCCATGCTCACAGCTATGTAACAGAAGGCTCAGCACATTTTGTCTCATCTATTTTTCTGATGCTGTCACCACACTTTCCTGCCTGTGTTTCAGGCTTTTGCTTTTCATTCAGCCTCTTTGTCCTTTACTGTATTCCTGTTGTATGATAGTTTGTAGCTGTATATAACAGTATCTGGTTAGAGTGTAAGGACTTGACAGAAAACAACAGTAGCACAAACAGTAAGAAATACATATTTAAAATTATGAAAATGTTAATATTATGAGATTATTATGAAAAAGTGAGATACTAATGAACAAAAGCAAGAAAATTAGGAGTAACAATATGTACTATTCATTTCATGTTCTAAGGTGTTAAGTCCTAGGTACAGAATTAACATTCAGAACCAAAATCTTAACCACACACCTGCAACATCCCTTGCTTTTTAGTGTGAGCCTCTCTCATTGTGAGCAAAAATTTGTCTATGCATTTAAGAGCCTCCATTCTCCAGAATCCTTACCTGTCTTAACTATAGTGCTGCCCACCTCTTAAATATTTGTTTCTATGGATGTACACAATGGAAAAATAGGTATATACATACCTACAGTGCCCCCTGCTGAAAATAATGGCAGACCTGCAAAAGAAAATGCATAAACCAAATCCTGAACTCAAAAGAAGTGTCTCTGGTAGGGTTCAATAGGTGTCCCAAAAACCAGAGCTGGCTCCACAGTATAATCTGTCCCAGGGGAATCACGGAGTCCATCATAGCTCTGATGACAGTGTTCAAAATGGAGGGAGTGTTAAGCAAAATGAAAGGCTTTCGGTTTGACCCAAGACATTCTTTCCCCAAATGGGCCAAATAACGTAGGGTGACCTAAAAGGGTGTATGCAAGATTTTGTGAGTGGCACACCTCTAACGTGATAGGTGTGTTTGTATGGTCACTTACGCTATACAGAGATGCCCAGATTCACTGGTCTGACGTTCTGAGGCAAGAAACCAAGGAAGGGCAAGAGTCTGATCTCTGTCCCATGCATTACTCCTTTTTGTTTTGTTTTTTGATGATGATTTCACGGCCATCATGGTGTAATTCCTGCATTGAGAGGCAAAAAACACCCTGCCTGACCCTGAGAGCTGTGAGTGCTGGTGTGCTCCGGGAAGCAGAGGAGCAGCAGCAGAAGCCACCACCCTGCCGGGGGCAGGCAAAGGACAAACGCAGCTGATTCAGAGCAATACGCGGTAGCCATGTGTTAGTCCAAGGCTGGCATCAGAATTCAAAGGAAGAATTTTGTGCATATGCCTTATGGCTGATATACTAAAATGACATTTGTGCTGTGTTAAAATACCTGACTCATTTCTTTCCATGCAGAAGTTGGATGTGTTTGACTGTCCCCATCAACACATTTGTCTTGAAAGGGATTAAAACTATATTTTTGCTCCCAAGAATGAGACATCTCGCAGCTCTCGCTGCCTTGCATCTGCCAGGCAGATGGAGCCATTTGAATGAGTGAACAACTGCATTGTTGGTGGCAGCTCAGCACCAGAGGTGACAGGAAAGATTTCTGTTGTGTGGTGCTTTCTGCAGAATAATCCAGTGTCTGTACAGCTGATTACAATACTTACCTAGGCAGTCTTTTACATCACTGCTGGAGTAAACTGATCCAGGATACTTGCATATTGATATGTTTTTTGATTATAAGCCAATAGGTCTATTGGTAGAGGAAGGAGAGGAATGCCACTGAGGGAGAAGCATGGCCCCTTATCTCATGGGGAAGAAGTCCGAAAGTCTGAAACCAGCGAGCCAAGAGACAGCCTAAGGTTGCTGTAACACAGTGATTAAATGTCCAGGTTCAATTCTGCCAGAAATATACACCACTTGTTAGGATACTGCTGCTTTGCAATGATAGCAGACTTACCAAGGGCCAAATTCTGACACCTTTACAGTAGTCTCACTTTGCTGTTATCTCTCAGAAATCAGTGACTGTGTTCCTGCTGTTTCTCATTGTTCGTAAGTGTTTTGGTATTGGATCCATGAACATTTCTGAATATTATACACCTAGAAATCAAAGCTAAATTTCTGTTTTCCTCCTTCAGGTAAAGCTCTGAATGACTTCAATAGGAATATGTTTCTGCAAACAGCCTAAATTCTGCAGTGAGCTAGTTAATGTGGAAGTCAAAATATAATTAATATAGAAATTGACATTACAATCAAAATCCTGTTCTTGTTTAGTGTTTTCAGGATAACCCCAGATTTGCAACACAGTAAGTAAGATAAGAGGACAGGGTAAAACGTCAAGTTAAATAGCCACCTCTCTCTCTCGCACCACCACACCTGAACAAAACCAATACTGGCCATCATTTTTGGAAGGGATTTCCAGTAGCACTTGAGTAGGATCATAGGTCAGATTACATAACCTGTTGTAAATGTTCTCTGATGGAGAAAACTGACTTCATGGGAATTACAGGAGAGAACTGGCCCCATGTTTGCAAAATACCATTAAAGTCCAACAAGTATTTGCTGTTTTACAAAAAAACATCTTCTGCAGAAGCCGCTGTGGTGGAATCTTTAGGGTAGATGGTATCAAAATGTGATTAAAAAGTGTGATACAAGGATGGTTCCTGGAAGGATGACATGGAAAAATCTTTTCAATGACAAAGTTCTGGGTAATCTAATTGCACCTTTTTACTGAGAGCTAGTACTTTTTTGTAGCGCAGACAGGCTCTTACTGCCTGTATCCCTGTGCTTATTTATTCAATTGATCTTGCTGTCTACATAAGCCCCAGAAGTATAAAGCACAGTAGGTGACACAAACTTTTCTAAATGTCATCTGATGTTTATAAGGGCAATGAACGTATCATGTAATTTTCCACATATCTACTCTCTAGTATTTTATGGTCATTGTCATTCATGGTATTGTTGTGTGTGAGTAAGAAATTCTGTAAAAAGGTAGGTTAAACATGTGATTAATCCAAGTACTGTAAAAAAGATACTGAGAAATATTGTTAAAGTTTGGGCATTTTTCAAGGGATTATTCCTCTGGTTGTTGTTTACATCAATACAGTATTTTGAGATATAGGGGACATATGATTCCTTTATGATTCTCTTTTCAACAGTAATTCCTTAAAATAGCATCCTATGGTCCATACTACATATGTTCTGAATCAAATATGAGCTTGTATCAAATGGATTTATTTAGTTTATAACAAAGAAATAATCCCTTTTACAACCACTGGCCCACTGAAGTCTGGAAGATTTCTGCCACTGACATTGACAAGATCCAGATTTTTATTCTATCATCCAGTATTTCATAAATGCACTCATGTAACAAACATAATTGTCCTGAGAGCTGTGTACAAGGAGAGAAATTGCATGCACTTGTATTCTTGGAAACCGTTTTACCTCTTGTAAATAGCAATGACCCAGCTAACTGAGAAAGAGGTATGGTTTGTTCCTTTGAGGGGTTGGTTCTGTTTTTCCTGCTTTTTCTGAAAAGGTTGTTGCAAGAACAGGCAGCTGGAAGCACGGCTGCAGAAGACTACTTTCAGATTAGCAAATGGGATAGGTTGCACTGAAAAGTGTGGGGAGAGTCCTGCTCCAGCCCTCTGCACAGATGTGGGTTTCACTCTGGTTAATGTTTTTAAATGATCCTTCTTGGATCTGTTGCCACAAGTTACAGGGATATCAGTATTGGGGTATCAGTCATTTCCTTTGGGAAAGGGGAGGATAAGTCCCCAAACTTTCAGACCAAAGTTATGCAATGTATTGCACCCGTGAGATATAGAAGATATATGGATCACAGTCCGGTAGTCCAGACAAGTCATCTTGTGGACCTGCTGTGCGTTGCTAATTGCTAGTGTGGGACATCTCAGGACTTGTCTGCCTTGGCGAGTGCAGGGAGCTTGCACGTTCTCCCTGCCTGTGCTCCACGCTGGCTGGACACAAGCCATCTCTTCTGCAGAAGCCATGTACTCACATCAGCAGGGCACTGCGCCCCTGCTCCCCACGATGCAAGGCAGCCCTGGGCTACAAGCCATGTAACCACTTCGAGCATGGGTAGAGCGGACGCACAGCTGACCGTGCTGTTCCATCATGGGCCATAAATGGCCCACGATGAGATTGAATAAGAAATAATGTAATTAGAGATTCATAAATGAACTGTACATTCATGTAGATTTATTGTAAATTCACCCCTCACCAAACAGCAAACCAATCTAAACTGAAAGAAATTTGTATGTTTTTAAATATCTTGCACTTTACTACTTTTTTTAACCATTATCTTCTGTCACATAGTTGTCTTAATCCAAAGAGAAGCCATAAAAAAAAACAGAAGACTAGTTCAGGGTTTCTAAATGGGTGGATGATAGTTTTAAAGTAAAGAATCCATATCATGTCTTTGTTTAAGGTATAATGTAAAATACCATCAAATATATGTACAGTAAGCACTGCTTATCCTGCTATGTAAAGCGGGATATAGTTTTGCCTTAGAGAAGCTGCGAGTAAGACAGAGGGAGTTTGCTCATTCTTCCAAAATTCCCTGTGTGACTGTAGAAAATGGTCCACACTGACTTTGCCACAGGGGCTCAACCCTGTCATCCTTGTTCACTCAAGAAGGAGGAATATAATGCTTTCAGTCAAGCTCAGCAATGCAATTAAGTCATCCTGTTGCTCTAATATTTTCTCCCACTCACATCACAGTAAATTAAACCCCTCCTACTTTAAGTTTATAAATGCTGAGCTATTTCTGCTGCATCTTTTTTACAAAAAAGCTAAAGTTTTCAGGGTCAGACTATCCAGTGAAGATCAACCACTTCTGTTAATCACCCATCAAAATTAAGATCAGACCTCTGTATTGTCATGTGAAAATAACAGCAGCGTGTTATAACTGATGGATGCTGTTTTTGTAATAAAGCTTTTTTAACTTGTTTAACTTCATAGTTTTCATGCTCTCCCAGCTCTCATTTTCAACGTAGTGTAAGAAAAATCAGAAGTCCTCAGTTTTATTTATTTCAAAATTTAAAAAATCTATTGCTGTGGAAGCCAGTCCGAGCAATCCTAAGAAAATTCTGTTTTTTTTCATGTGTGTATATGTATGGATCATTGTTCAGTAGATGAAACACTTGTATCTCTTAATCGGTATATTTTCTGTGAATATAAGTCTGTATATAATATGGAAGTTATATTTATTTGTACATAGGCTCTTGGAAATAAGCCCTTCTGTCAAAGGTCCTACTATAGCTACAGAATGTTTCACTGTGGTGCATACACTTTTTCACATTAATGTATAAACCTTATATTACTGGTACAGAGCTCTTCACATAAATCACTTTAAGTAATTAAGTTGTCTAAGTGTGAATAACAATAACAACAATAAATAATAAAAAAAGGACTTAACAGTGTGTGATTTTGTTCAGTATTTTCTGGCTTAATTGTTTTGGACTTGCTACAGCTCTGAAAATATTTTTTTAAGTATCTGCTCTGGGTTGAATTGTGGTCTGCAAAGCTACACTCATAAGTGTTTAAGAAGCACTTACAGCCTCTTGCCACGTTACTGTGCTACCTCCTGTGCAAACACAGAGGAAGAAAAACAATCCATGTTCCAGGGAGCTCAAAATTTAGCTAAGCAGGATTTTTTCCTCTACAGCCCAATGTGAAACTACTGGACAACAACTTCCTGGAGTTGTATATGTCTGGAGCCCTGTGGTCCCATTTGCACTAAGCCTCCCCTTACATTTCTTAACTGAGACGTGTTTGTTCACAGGTTGTTTTGAAAGCCACTCTTCAGTTTGACACCTTGCTGTTTACTCTTCAGACTGCACAGTCTGCTGTCCTTGCCAGTCAGGATGTTTGGCTTTTTTTCAGTTCATGGTTGGAAGAAGGATACTTTTAAATAAGAGAAGGACTGTTAATAAAGAACAGCAAAAAAAAAAAATCACAAAATTGTTTAATTTTATTTATAAAACTTTTAAAGTCTTTGACTAATGTTAAAAATTTCCTATAATCAACCAAATTCTCCAATTACTAGGACTTCACAAGTTAGAGAAAATTGCAGCCTGCAACTTTATTTGAGAAAATAGCCATTATTAGTAGTCCCAGAAAACCTGGGCCTTTTTAATAAGGCATTGTGCAAATCCTAAAGACCTGAGGACTGTGAAAGAGGTTTTTAATTCATTTTTAACCATATTAAAGCTTTGAAATTTTAGGTTGGAAACAACACAAGTAGTTTGCAAATAGACTGGGAACTGTGAATGGTGATTTTCCTGAGATGTACGTGCTTGCCAAATGGAAAAAAATGGAGAAGGTCAGATGCATCCTACAAAAAGCAAAGTTGGAATATGTCACAAAGGCAGATGTAAGATGCTTTGAAGTTTAGGCTGGAGAAGGAAAGTTTAAAAGAAAGACTGAGATTTTAAGTGAGAAGGGATCTGCAGGCACTCACGCCTGGTCCCGTGCATGCACACACACACATTCATGCACACACACACACGTGTCCTCCCAAAGGAACAGAGGCAGTCGCAGTTACGCTGTGTGCAAGTGTGCGAGGTCTTACTCTGTTGTTTGATAATATTTGATCCACACCTCAGCTTCAGCCACTCTTGAAAGGAGAGGAAAGGACTTAAAAATCATTCATTTCCACAGCAGACTTTGATGGTACATGACAAGTGGAGGGGAGAAAAAATGCATTAAATATAGGCTCTTTGACCCTGTCTGGAGAAATGATGGAAAATTTCCTTGCCATGTGTATCCCCTTACATGGGCAAATACTTCTCTGTCTTATCTGTGGTGCCTGAAAAAAGAGATCTCTGTTCACTCATTATTACATTTGCATTTACAAGTAGTTACCTTTGGGATGATTATCGACAAGGAGAAATCAAATGTAATGTGTATTGTTAAAACTATTTGATCTCTCCTCTGGAAAGACTTCAGAAGCTGCCTGAGCTTCCCTTTAAAACATGACCAAGGAATTCTCTTCCTATCAACACCTTTCTCAGGGAATTAAATATTTGTCCCCAGATACTCTTGAAGAATATTGAGAAATAGGCTATAGATTATTATCTATTTCTACCTATTATTATAAATACATCTCTAAAGAGATGTGTCAATTATCTCTTCCTTTCCTATTTGTGCTGATTTATTCATGTCAGCTTGGATAATTTATAATATTTGCTGCGGGCAAGGGGGCTTTTTGGTCAGGGTCATAAGGCACCAATGATTAGGCCAATGATTAGGCCATAAATCTATATATTCCCTCTGAGACATCAACCGAAATCAAACTACTTCTTGCATGGTAATATATGAGGGTCATAGGCAGAGAAGTTCCCAGCATCCCCTAAATAAAAAAGCACCAAATCATATATTTAAGTAAGAGATTGACGGGGATCTTTGAATGAAACAGAGGTGTCCTGCAAAGCTTTGAGTTACTTGCAACCACTTTTCACCTGCTGACAGGCAATGACAAGGAAATATTAGCCCTCCACAACTTTCCTCTTACTGCTTCATCGCAGTGCCACCAGAAAGGTATGAAGCTGCCTGTGCTTGTTCCTCTGCAGCAGAGGACTGCCCATAACAGCACCGGGTCAGGGACTAATCAGAACTCGGCCATGCTGCCTGAGGCAGAAGATAAGGGTGTGAGGATATGTTTCTGTATACTGTATTATTAGGGAAAATATACCATTTCACTGGAATTTAAATTTGGTACTATTTTCCAGGCAGGTAGCAGAGAACTGGGCAGGAGGGGAAAAACATGAGGAAAAACTGATAAAAATAATTATCAGTTATTATATACATATAGTTACTAATTATCGGTTAGCATGGGTGTTGGAAACACTAGGCTCTTCCAGGCTAACATGCCCTATTGCTCAGCATTTGTGGCTCTGTCATGAGGGTGAGTAAACCCATTATATTTTATAATCTACTTAAAGAAAAAAAAAAAGAAAACTTTTCCTAAAATCCAGTCTACAGCCCTGGCTGAACTGGCAAGAAACAGTGTTAGTATAACTCAGAATCTGTGCGTGAAGGTTTGCTTTATTCATGCCTGAGAATTTCACACTTTTTCATTTAATTAATATCTCAGTAGGCCACCTGTGCTTCTGTCATCTATCACATCCTGGGAGAAGTGCATCTTTTGCTTACAGTAAAGAGCAGCATAGGGGATTGATGCCAGTGCAATTTTTCTTCAGGCGCATTGCAGGCACTGCTATATTCCAGGCAAGACCAGTTTGTCCCCACTGGCACTACTTATAGTTGTCTTTAGTACCACTTATCAGCTGAAAGTACAGAGGTGAGGGTCAGCTGTGCAAGTACCACCAGGCACCACAGAAGGAAAAGAAAGCAACGGGCATAAGTGGTGTCCTCAGTTGTTTGGCAATGGTTTGTGCCGGAGTACAGCACAGTATATCTGTATCTGAATACCAGTAAAAAGGTGATGCTACTCATATGCATCAACTGCTTCACCTGCCCTGGCAAACTCTACCACTCCTGGCTTACAGAAGGAAAACAAAAAAAACAATTTATTGGCGTAATGCTGCTTTGACATCTGCTCTGGTTTGGCTAAAGCTCAACTAGCATCGCAGAGCCCAATACATAGTCCTTGCAAATTTCTGGGAAGGGGCAAAAAAAAAAAAACCTACCAGTCATCAGCTCTGCCACAGACTGCATCTGGAGAAGGCTGGCAGGGCAACCTCCCAGAGAGGTGTCCGTCTTAGGGCCAAGGGAGGGAGGTGGACTGAAACACAAATAGATCATGTCCTCATTGCACACAAGCTGGCTCATCTGGATTAATATCTGGCACCCGTGTGGCTGCTGAAGCCCATATTTTCTTGGAATTACATCCATACCAAAGTGTCCAGCAGTGGGTTTGCAGTGTTTGTGGACACTGGTAAACAACCTCATCCCTGCCAACAGCAAGGAGATAATAATAAAATCCCTAATGCAGAAGACAGTGATGTGCAGCCAGGGCAAACACAGTAAGCAGTGATACGTGTCACTGTCTCCTTGTTCCAAATATATACTAATCTGAGCAGTAAGGCAGCTGTTCTCCTTCCTAGTCAAAATCCCTGCCGGCCTTCCTTGTAACAAAAGCATCATCCTCTCGGCTAATTTCAGTTCTGAATATTGCAGAAAAAGGACAATGATAGAGGGAATAGATGGAGAGAGTACATAAAATACTGACTACATATGTCAGTAGAGAGTAGGTCTCTAAACAAAGTTGTTTTTTCTAGGCTTTCATTAAGCAGAGAGGCAGACTCCTTGCACCAGTCCCAGGAAAGTCAGGCAGGAGCTTAGGAGCCTAAACAGATCAATGCCTTTCTTCCCCAACCACACTGGTAGCAGTAAGTATTCTAGCTTGGAGTCACACAGGGTGAATTTCTCAGCCCCAACACATACCTGTCAGGAGCTTTGGTTGGTGCTTTCCTTCTAAAGGGAGAATTCAGCTGATTTCCTTCTGCTGTTATTTTCCCTGAAGGCATGTGAACTAGCTGAGCAGTACTCCATCATTTTCTGAGTCCCAGGTGGTGAAGGTCTCTGTCAACCTGCTGGAGGGCCTTGGCTGGAAGCGTGCACCAAAACAGCATCTAGAGTTGCATGAACTCACAGTACAACCTGCAACCTGCTGGTGGACTGCTGGGAGTAATTTGCCCAAACTGGTTGCATCTGGAGGTGCAGGCAATGCTGATTTTTCTCTGTGGACAATCAATAAATCAGCAATAGATTGCAAAAGGCTCTTCTGTCTTTGAGAAGATGGGGACTAGGGACTAAATCAGTCTTTGTGCCTTGCACAGAGCTACAAACAGCAAAAGGACAAGGCCCAGTGAACCACTCTGCTTTCCCTATGTTGGAGCACTGTTTTGGTCCCAGGTAATACAGAGCTAATTAGAGTCAATTAGCAGCTAGCTAAGTCAAATAAGGTAGAACAAGTCATTTTTCTAGACAAGCCTTCACTTTTTCCTGGACTTTTCGTTTACTGCAGTCAGAGTAGTCTCAGAAAATAATACCTTAATTTGGCTCCAAAAAAGGCTGTCTAACCAGAAGTAGAGAAATGAAGCGAGTGAATTTGAACTGGAATTCCCCTGGAAGTAGGAGCCACCATCTGGGCATGGGAGGTTGTTGCTAGGAAGATAGTCTGTGTATGCTAATGTGAAAGTATTTGCTATGGGGTGAAGTAAAAGCAATCCACTTTGGGATATGGAAACTGCAAGCAAAACTAGGGCCGAGAATCTTAACTATTCAAAGTATTTTAAACAGTGAAAAGGTAGTTTGTTTCCATCAGAACTATAAAATAGGTATTACAAATATTTCTTTGCTTCATTGTATTTAATATTCTTCACCTAGAGTTAACTCTGACCTCAGGTAACAGTGTCACTTTAAATTACCTCCTATCCCTAGTGATATAAATGAAATAAGAAGTGCTACAATTACAGAATATCTGTCATTGTCATCTGACAATGACAACATTATGCTGTTCTTTTTTTTTTTAAGGCATTCAGTGTTTATCCATTTCCTGTGTATCACCATTGTCAGACTGCTGTAGACCTAGATATTTTCCTGGTATAACTGTCTTGCTTAACTTTTTTTTTTTTTTTTTTTAATCTGTGAATAGTAGCACAGTGGCTTCTTGAGGGTGCAACCTATAGACTGCATTTGTCTTCTGGCCAGTAAAACGGTTAATCACAAGGTTTTTTTTCTACTGAAAGTAATTCTGCAGAGGTGCTTACCTTTGTGAGTACCGCTGGAGAGCAAAACCCTCCCCTAGCATAAGGTGTCACCTCCTTCTGAGCTGTGGAAAGAAGAGAGATAGCAACCCATGGGAGAGGAAAACTTGGTTCTCTGACATTGGCAGGCCTTGCTAGCCCTGTCCACCGTTACAGAAACAGGAGTCCTGTCTTTTTTTTGTGCCCCATTGACTGGGGTGGGTAGCAAACACAGGGTGAAAACATAGCAGGACAAGCACATGTAGTTTCCATGTGCATTATCAGGCTGAGGTATTTTTACACATTAAACATCAAATGCTACTGGAAACCAGTGTGTCTTTCATTTCTCAATGCAACATATGCTAAACAGTAGGTTTGCTAACCCTCTGCTAAAAGAGGTAGGTGATATCTCTTGGATACAGTATTCCTGCTATTGACTTCTCTTTAATCTGATACCATCTATTCTACTGTGCATTTCAGCTCTTTTCACAGCAGCTGATGAGGATCTGTGATGAATATCTCTTGCCCCTGAGACATCTACCCAAAGAAATACATTGTGCATTTCCAAAATTGCCTTTTTTTTTTTTTTTAATGACTGTCTGAAGGAAGATATTTCTGCCATGGATAAAGAATATTCAAATCTTGCTGCTGGGAAAGAGCTGCGAGCTCCTGTAACTGTGGACTATTATCTGGGTCAAGGGCAATACTAAAGCCTGATAGGACTGGGAATTGTTGGAGTCACAGGGGTTTAAAAAAAAAAAAAGGTCCTTAAGTAGCTCTAAAGAACAATCTATTCACTTTCCTTTCAGCGCCTTTGTCTGGAGGACAATGGGGAAAAGTTCAAACAAGAGACGTCCCGATGACAGGATTCTTTAAACCCCTCAGATCAAAGCTGCAGATAACACGGCTCTACCAGCGGAGTGACGATCCTCCCGTGGTTACAGACTGAAGAATTCGGGGAAGAGTACAAAAGGGAGAGAGCTGTAGGACAGGAAAGGGAAGGAGAGAGGGAGCATTCCTACTTCTGCATGACGCAGTCTCTTATCTTGTTTCCTCCTAGTCTATAATGCTTTATCTCCTTTAACTGGTCTGCATGACTCCTGCTGGAGTCTGTGTACTGCTTAACTTCATAGTGCAGCATGAATTAACTATCAAGCTAACTTGTTTCACAGCTCAGACACTCTCTAGAGACCTAGGCTTGCCGGCAGTGGTAGCGAAATCTCCATTAACTTCTGCAGCAGATGCAGTAGATGCACAGAGAGTGAGTCCAAAGGCTGACTGCGTCACTGAGGAGTCACCTGCTGTTGGACTGCTGCTTTCAGAGATCGCATCAAGAGAACTGAAAGCAAGATAAAGCCATTAGTGTAGAGCAAAGATTAAAAACACAGATGAGTACAATTTGTCTGTGCAGTGCTTCTTCATGAACCAAAGGGGTGGAAGGATGGTAAATCTAGTTCAAATTCAATATATCACTGTAGGCAAAAAATAACAAAATGCACTCTGTGGTACGATAACTGCTGATTCTAGACATTTACATCAGCCTTGCAAAGCATAATCAAGAAATATCCTGAAAGCATGAAGTCCACTGCATTCAAAATAACAAGGCATCAATAGCAAATACATTACACAAATCTCTGTCTTCTCTGTTTTCTTTAAAAACCTGATCTGATTTCCTAAAGAAACGAGGCAGACCGTCTGTCTCTGTGTCCATCCATTATAAGGGTTTTGTTGTTGTTGTTTGTTGTTGTTGTATTTTACTTACTGGCTAGTTCCACTCAGATATGACAGAAAGGTGAAGGTCTCAAAGCTAATTCAGTTCCCATGAGTTTCATGGAAACAGACACCTGAGTGCAGAGGAAAAGGTTGCTATAGAGTGCCTTCACTTGAAAGGAGGTGAATGACCTTCTGCATTATTAGACTTGGAAAGGTCAAGAGAGGGAGAAGCAGAGACCTTATAAATACCTCAACAACAGGAAAATCTCCCAATTTCTGTGTAAGGTACAGAACCATAGGAAATCTGACTTCATTAGTTCATGGAGCTCCATACATCTGTTTGGCTTTCATTGGCTTTTACAGTGAATAAAGCATCCTGTAACAGCAGTCCTGCAAATAGTATATGGGATTAAGAAAACAAGCAAGCACTGGAAGATGTGGATTTGAATACAGAGGGTATTGTTATGAACTCCTCCAGAGTTCCTGGCCTGAGGCTGGGGTGGAGGTTGAACTGGGGTGTGAGCTGCATATGCAGCCCCTGCAGAGGAGCTGCTGGCCACAAACAGGAAAGATGGGAGGATATCTGCTAGTTATTCCAAATTGCTGTTTCCCAGCAGGGTTAATGGTTTGTCAGCACTGGATATAAATTCAGTCTCCTGAAAGGAAGAAATTTAAGGACTTCTGAACGTTAGGAAAAAATCCAGCCTGTATATCAGCCATTATAGTGTGGTAACTTTTGGGCCCTTCTTCTGCATGCGTTATATCACACAAATCCCTGAGATGGATGAATACATTGCAGGTTTTCTCTAAAACTGCATCAAAGGCTACCATTTGTAAGAGACCTTTATTTACTTAATATGACAAGTTTATTCAGCTGAGGCAGACTGAGCAGCTTCTTGTACTTCAGGATGTATTCTAAAACTTTATTGAAAAGTCTATAGGCATTGTATTAAGAGGAAAATTTGACATCTGATTTCACGTATTGAAAAAATCTGAAATAAAACTTCATCAGAAAGAAAGATGACCTCTGTATCTGAATTGACTGATGGATGATGACATTTTTGTAAAGTCTTCTTTATCGGAAAGTGGCCTATTGGATTAACTCCCAGCCTTCTGATTAAAGTACAACCAACTATATTTTGAAGAAGAGACAGATGGACTCTCTTTATAGTGATTAATTTCAATGGAAATGTGTGATAATCTGCCACCACCTTTGGTTTTCTTGTGGATCTCTAGTGGTAAAAGGATTAGACCTAAAGACATCTATCACAGCCTCAAGCCTCACCTCAGCACTGATTCAGAGATGAAGAATCCTACCAACCCCTCTTCCCCATAGCATCCACTGAGTACTGGCCTGGTGAGTTTGTATCATAAATCCTCACCCACTGAATTTTTATTTTCCTTCAAAACCCAGCACCTCTTGCAGCAAAGATGAGTAATCCAGCTCACAGAGAAGCTATCCTTCATGTAGTAAAAAAAAAAAATATTTCTGACAGCAGTGGCAGTGTGGCAACCTTAGCTCCAATGAACAGACTTTCTGTTTCCTGACTTGCCCCTGCAGAGCCTAGCAGATTTTCTCCAGATTCTTCCCCATGACTCTGCTAGTTACAGATCTGATGTCATGGGTATGTCTTGATAATGGGGGAAGGGTAAATACACCCAGGAACACTTAAAATGGACATCCTTAACCCTTTAAGACAAAAATCACTATCATCTAAATGAACAAAATAGTCTGAGTGGTGCCCAAGAAATTGTTGCTAGACTCAACTGATCTCATGAACTGTATCTTCGTAGTTCACTGCTCTTTCTGTAAACAAGCCCAATGAGATCCCTCTAAAGAATCCCACCCAACCAGTTACTGCCAATATCCCGTAGAGATAATCATACTACTAGGTCTGTTTATGATTATCGGGAAATACTACTGCCCTGGATCACAAAACACAGCTAAGTCATTTGCATGCTGTACCAACCAGGCCATGAAAGAAAAATCAGTGTTGTCAACTATTGCTTCATTTTAAGAGCCTGTCTGACAGGGCCATAAAAGGAAGAGATTCTTTTTGCTGATCCTGTTCATTTCTAATAAGGTTCATGGGCAGGCAATGGCGACTCAAATGAAAGAATATTTGGATGATTTAGACAAAAATAAAATGCGTGTCACGCTTCTCACCATCCCCCATCCTTATTACTATTTGGAAAACTGTAGCATCCAGACTGATGATCCAGCATCACGGCTGATGATATATCTCGTGCAGGTAAACGCAAAAATGATGCCAATAAGGAGGCAGAAGCACAGTGGTGAACTCCTTACTAGTTGGGCTTAACCCTCAACCAGTTGTCTGCCCTTTAGTCAGAAACACAAGCCATTACAGCCTCCACGGCCTGTCTTCTCTGTCACATGCAATGTCATGTTCCAGGCTTTGTCCATTCCCTTCAATGGTATTGCACAGGACTGGAGGACACGCAGTCTCTCTCTGCAAGGTCACAGCCTCATGCTGCAGCTCCCATCGCCTGGAAGACCAAAAGGGTTACGTGGAGGGTTTTAGAAGGGCAAATGGAACGAATGAGCTATTTGTAGGGTGCTTAGACCCAATAGCAGTTGAGGCAGCTACGGCTCCCATCCCTTCCTTTACTGTACAGCCAATCCAAAATGAACAGCAGCCCACCACTTCTGAAGTTTGTAACTTAAAACATTGAAAGACACACTGTTGAATGTCTGCATCCTGTATACCCTATCAGGGCCCCGTCCCTGGCTCACCTGCTGTCTTTCCTGGCAGAATGATGAGAAACACTTGCAATATAGTATTTCCTATTTTAACAAGAGTGTAACATCTTGCAGTTCTGAAAAAAATGACCCTGTGCCATAAGAAACAAGGAAGTATCTATCTATGTTAGATGATAAATCAGTTTTCATATTCTCTATCAGCTAACATGCATCTTTTGGTATTCAAATATTGTGGAAGTGTAGAAAGCAATGTCTCACTCATCTGAGTGCTTTGACGTTATAAGAACCATTTAGACCTTCCTACCTTTACAGCAAGGTACCAGACTGTGCAACCTTTTGAGATTCACAGATACACAATCATAGATAATGCCACACACAGCCACATGCAACTTCAGTTTTCTGTTGGGTGAGTCATCCTGTTTCCTAGGACAAACATTTGGGGTCAGACAAGGGAGGAGCAATGGGAACAAAATAAAACCTGAAATCACCATGGAATGTTTTAATGTTTTTCCCCATTAGGTTGTCCATTCTTTATTACTACTGTTATTATTATTATTAGGCACAGTCTAAGACTCAATCGCATATTCCATTATGCCAGCTCTGCATAAGAAAAGAACAAAAAGGCAGTTCCTTATGGAGGAGGCCTGGTGTGAGCCCTCACGGGACACCTAACCTGGTGTTCAGCTGCAAACCTCTGTCAGTGATTGAAGAGCTACTTCTATAATCTAAGGATTTTTTTCTGTTTACTTTTTCACATTATCATGATGCTATCTCCCACTGATTAAGGTTAAATTATAATAAAAAATAACTGCTCTTATTGCATTTTCAGTCCCTTCCATTTTTTCATCCAGCTGAAATTCAAAATGGGCAAAGGTTCCAAATGCTTCTTAAAGAATGTTTAGTTCCAAAAAATAACATCTCCACTGCAGCATATGGGGCCTTTTCTACAATAAAGAACTTCAAACTGCCACAAATGCCAGCCAGGGCAGTCAGGTGCAAAGACTTTTGCAATTTTCACCAGTATATCCTCCAATCTATGTTATAGTTGTTATTGTCCTGCCCATGCTGTAGCCTTGATTTCTGCAATCACCAGCAACCTGCACAGGCAATCAATTATGTTACAAATGCCATATCTAAGCATCCATAAAGAAAGCAGTAGTATTAACAAATAATACAACTTCTAGTGATAAATAAGAAGGAACACAAGAAGAAAGCAATGATTAATTAAAATTGTAAGAATTATTTGCTTATTCAAATATTAAGTCTCACTGGAAAAAAGGCATTGTGCAATATAAAAGAATCTAATCCTTGCATTTAATTACAGAGCAAGATAACACATTACATTTTTTAAGTGTATTAATTAGTTTTATTTATCAAAGATAACAGTCAGCTAGAAAACAATGTTTTACAGCCTGAAGATAGACAGCTCTTGAGTTGTGGCACTCACTCTTCCCCCAGTACACAATAGTAAATCAAAAGATTTAGCACTCATAAAAATCAACAAATTCTCACATTGTACAATTAGATTATGGAATGTATTGCTACAAGGTATGTATGAAGCCAGTTCAACGGGGTTCAAAGAAGAACTAGTCCCTCATATAAATGATAGCAACATGCAATATTAAGATAGCGTAATCTTTCCACAGAAGCTGGTTCCTCTTGCAAGACATATATCACCTTTATCTTTAGGCACAAGCAAAGAGCATTGCTTATGAATAGGTTTTCCATTACAGGTTACAACAAAATTTCTTATTCTTTTTCTGTTCAGTGCAAGGCACAGGAGGAAGCAGTGTGTGAGCCAAATGGGCTGCTGCCTCGCCCTGCTCTGGATCCTGTCACTCTGGGCACTGAGGGGTCTCCCTACCTTGGTGCTATTTGTAAAGCTGTCAGGCACAGCCCTATCTCCAGTGAAATCATAACTGTGCTGAAAGCGATAGTTTGCAATTGACTTCAGCAGTGCCAAGATTTCACCGCTGGGTTATACATTTTAATTCATTTACAGCAGCTGGCAAATGTGAGGAGGTCTGAGGTTCCAGTACCACACGCCGTTTCTGCAGCATTGACGTCTGGGCTGTCTCAGGGCAGCTCAGTTAGGCTGGCTGTCGCTGGCTAGTGCTGAGAGGCCGTCTGTTAACCCCTTCCCTTCCTACTCCAGTTCTGGTTTTAAAATGATGGCTGCAGAAAACCCACACTTACCATACTGCTGCTGTTTTTGCTTCTTGTTCCAGAATAAACCTCTTAGTGGGGAAAGTATCTTCAGGTCCAATTGACATATCACTGATGTAGCATATATGGGGAGAGGGGCATTTCTGTGCTATTAAACACTGGGGCTGCAAACTGCCACCAGTATGAGCAACGTAGAAGGTATCATGCAGCTGTATTTTTACCAGTATGTTTTCCTCTCTCTGCATTACAGCTGCCAACCTTCTGCCTGTATTTATTTTCCAGTGCTGCAATCACTGGTAGTGGTTGCACAGGCAGAGAATTATGGATTAAATAACTGCTCATATAGCTACAGCCTCGAAAGCCAGGACACAACAGTTTTATTTGCTCTAGAAATCAAGAGAGAGAGGGAGAGAGAAGAGAGTCAAAGAAATGAGGAAGAGGACAACCACATATCAGGGTAACAAAGGATGGCTACCATGGAAAGATTTGAAGAAAAAGCACAGAACAGTGAGGCCAGAGAGCAAGACTGTTTGGTCACCTTGTAGTTTTAATTTTCTCTGACTGCAACACACCATAAACATTCTCACTAGCATCAATTATGATACCTTTTTTTTTCTTCCCTATATATTTCCCTCTTTACAGAACTCCCCTTTCTACAGACACAAAATAAAACTGGTATTGGCAACACAAAACAGTTTTTTTCTGGCTTCTAGGGTGGCAGCTTCTCCCCTCCCCAGTCTAATTATCCCTTTCCCTCAGTGAAAATATATAGTGCTGTCCATCACAATTTGGGAAATGACACAAAATGAACACAGAGCCTGAAGTAAGAAGTGAGCATTTGTTAGACAGACAGCAGATGTAGCCGCCCCTTTGCTGGATGCTTCATGTTGTGCTTTATGAGGCATTGCTCTGTTTCATTAACGCTCGCACTCTCTTCCTCTCACTCATGCGTGTGGAGGACATGTGCCACTTTCCCAGTCTGCTGCTCTTGATCTCAGCTGAGTAAAGACTCCCTGTGGTGGAAACCTGGTGCAAGCTTCTTTATTTATCCCTAAAACTCATATAAGTGCACGTTGTTCTGACAAGGGCATTTCCCTACAGTGTGAAAAGAAACATGTACTTCCTGCAAATTAGTATCATGTTGCAGTTTAGAAACTGGGAGACAAGAGCCAGAGAGGAATTTAATAACACTAAAACTGCTTCATTTTCCTGAAAGGATCAAGGGAACATTTTCCCTGATGATCTAGTTTAATTCTATGTATTTACTGTGATATCTGAATCCATGGAAAGTTCACAGATCATTGACTTCTGGCTCAAAGGAGTTAACTTATTTCAAAGTAAGGAATGGAGATATTCAAATAGTCTGGAATGGGTTTCCAAGAGTCTGAAACATTCTGTCTGTATGTGTATGTGTATGTGTGTAAGCTAATTCAAGAAGGGAGTCTCCTTTTCCTACTGATATAGGTTTAAAATGTTACAGCATTTTGACACAATCTTTTATTCTTTCATGATTTTGTAGAAGGAATCACAATAATACTGTTGTAGCCTGCTTCTCTTGACTTCATGCCTGATCCTCGTGTTTCTAACATACTGGAAGGTATCACTGAAATCTGATGGGGATTTCCCCAGCCATCTGTGTGCAGTGATCCACAGCCTTGCCCTAGGGTACCATACCAGCAAGACCCTGGAGGTCCCAGAGGGATACAGTTACAGTGGCGCTTGAGTGGACTCACACAAACACATACATGAATATGCCAGAGCAGTCCTGCTGGCCATATGCTTTTCAAAGGCATTGGAGCCCTCTTCCTGACTGCATGCTGCCCAAAGCAGGATTTGCATTGGCTTGCAAAGGTGGAAGAGCACTTTAACATAGGCAACAAATCAATTCAGCAGCTCTTCATAAGACTGCAGCTTCACAAAAACCACAAAAAACATAAGTTACTGCATCTGGAGATATGGAGTTTGGGAGACATTATACTAGCACAGTTAGTCACTATGATAAAGATTCCTGGGAAAATTCAGGAATATTAAATGAAGAGCATGTACTTGGGGGCAAAGAGAGGGTCAGGGTAGGTTATGACCCTGCTTATGGGTTTGATACTTCATTCTTCCAGTAACTCTAATAACTGCCAAGAGCTTACAGAAACCAAGATGAAACATTTCATTCTATAAAACCGACAAGGACAGGTTCTTTCCAGAAACAGAGATTGCTTCAGTCCAAGTCATGAATTAACTTACTGTTTACAACACTACCACTTGCACTGATCTATTCCAAATACCATAATAGGACTTCAAAGATAGGTGCCATTCTCTGGATCTACTATTGCAAGAGAGAGAGAGAGAGAACAGGGCTTATCTGGAGTTCAAAAGTGGATTTTGCTGTTTTCATTGTGCCTGTTTTTGTTTTTAAAGGAATGTGTAAGAGGCATCACAGAATTTAGTGTGTCCCTTCTGACATGCAATTTTTTGACAGTTTAATCTAGAAAATAAAGCTCAGCTAGAATCATCCCAGCCCTTGCCTGATTCATGCCTTTTATTACAGTCCAGTAAATTAGCTGGCATGTTAATCAGGGTGCTTCTGTGCTGTTCTGGCCCAGTCAGAAGTGAGAGTGTAGGACCTGCAGAGAGGCCTCTGCTTGCTGCACGTTTCTTACTTGCATATTATGAATACAGTGATATTGAAACACCTGCAGCCTGTTGTCCACAGGTCCCTTTTGTTCACATGACAGGAACCAAGAGAAAATGTAGGTGTTTAGCACTGGAAGTTTTGAAGAACAGACTAGCCAAATATCTTCCAGGAATACTTTTGAAGGGCTGGGCCTGCTTTTGAGGAGATGGTGGTGGTCTAGATGACTTCTTGAGAACACTTCTAGCCATGCCTTTCTTCAACTTCCTGAAAGCAGATTTTGTACATTGCTTTTGCTGTCTTGGTCAACTTCTTTTTAACAAAGGAGATATTAGCAATTAGCAAAGACAGCCAGGCACTGTGGTCAGCCAGACAGACCACACCAGTCCTGTGTGGAGATACTGCGTGCAGCAGTGACTTACAGAGACTGGCAGTAGAAAATCCAGATGATATGATGTGGCAGGATATTGAAACATAGAGTTA